>NW_024067803.1:0-300000 GCF_009389715.1 Phoenix dactylifera
CCAGGTAGGCAAATTTATTAGTTAGTTCCCAAAATTTTTAAATTAGAACTTGTATAGATGACTGGAGCCGCTTAAACAAAATTCCTGAATCTGCCAGTAGGTTGATATTTGTAGTTGATATGTTGTGTAGCACAGGTAAAATATCGCGCTTTCAAAACTCAGTCGTATCGAAAGTTTTCTCAGAAGTTAAATGCTTAAGCCCACTTACAATGCCTGATGGAGGCAAATAGATGGAGCAACTAAGCACATCACTTTGATAATATTGACCAAAACATGGAAAAATCTAAAAACAAAGAATAAGCTTATTACGATCCATCACCATATAATGGCACTCAATATTAACCAAAAGACAATGCTGATACACGCATTTCAAACATTCCAGCAACTTGAATTCTAAGACGCTGTACTTACAAGGCAGTTGCTCGTGTCTAGTTGTTATCACCCACTTCACATAAAATAGATAGGTGTTTAAACATGGGAAGAGAGGATCCTTGAAGAAAAATCACAATTTATGTAGAGATTGTTTACACAACAAGCAAATTACATGTGTGCACATCTAATTTCAGGAAAAATGCCAGCTTTGACAATTATAGTTGAAGAGAATATCTATATTTACAAAATGGCAACCAAAATCAACTACGAGAACAGGTGTGACATGGAGTACAGCCACAAAAGCAAGTGAATATCATAAAATTCCTACAATTTTTTAATTTACTTAGAGGGTGGCAACTCTGCACCAAAGGAACAGCAAGCCTAAGTAATTTAATTAAACAAGAAAAGAATAAAAATCTGAGAATACAAAATTTTGACCATAGAAAGGTAAAGATAAACATCTCCAATCCCAGATTAAAATCCAGGCAGAACTCCCGTAAGTAGGTAATATCAGCAGCCGATAAAGCTATAAAAATCCTGCATTCCCCCAAGCTAATAAACTTAGCTAAACAGAAAGTGAAGAAAACACCTAAAAAGTTAGAAAACGCATAGACTATATCTACCATTAGAAAATAGAAAGACTTACAAACCTAAAAAATCCCAACAAAAATAACCATCGCCATCCCAAAAAATGTATTTTTATTCAACAATTATAGAGAAAAAAACATAAAGCTCATCCATTTCAAGATCGGATAATTCCAGAACATTGAAAAACTAAAACGAAAGATTGGATAAGAAGTAATACCCCATTCTTAGCCTCCACGGGGTGCTCATCATCGATGTGGCAGCAAAGCCCGACGATATCGAAATCCTCGGAGCAAAACGGGCAGGCAAACTCCGCGCGGGAGTCGTCCTCACCGCCATCAATCTCCTCGAACCCAAGGTACAGATCTGGCAACCAGAATGTTCATTAAAACCCACTCCCAGAGGCCCAAAAACAACGACAAGAATCACAGCCCCCTCAAATAACTCCCAAAAAGGAATCAGGATCTTGAGGCCTCACCGTATCGCGATTGGTGAGCGGACTGGCGGCGCTTCGAGGCGGCGAGCGAGAAGCGGCTCCAAGAATCGGCCTCCATGGATTCCTCTTTTTTTTCCTAGCGAAGCTTGGATGCGATGATGCGATTCCTGCCCGGAAAACCCTAATCCAAGAACCCGGCCAGTGACTGCCAACCCCAGAAATAGTTATTAGAAATAACAATTTACAAATAATAAGCAGAGGAAATGAGGACGAGAGAGGGGCGGAGTGCTGATAACCCTTTCTGCGAAAGCGCTCCCACCGACCGACCCCGCTGGTCAGCACTCATGCGGGCCACTAACCGGACACAGCCTTTGGTCGGAATAACCGAAATGGCCTTAGCCTCGAGATAGATCATAGATGACGTGTATGGTGTTGAAGAGAAATGGGGCCCACTACAAAATGCGGTGGCTGGATCTCCTTATGCTGTTTGCTGGATTTCCGGGCATCCGATCTCAAGGAATGGTGTTTTTTTTTTAATGGAGAAAATCACGCGGCCGCAGACCATTCAGACCATGAACGAGGCGCAGGGCACGTGGAGTTTATGGGCGGAGTTGATGAGACGATCCGCGTTGGAACTTGGAGCCAGAGCCTGAGGATAACCTGTCTGGTCTCGGACAGCACACATCCTCTTCTACTAACTTATGGCCAGGAGCGTTCGGATCGGTGATTCACACGTGCATCAGAAAATTTTCAAGAAAATTTGCGTTGAGAAATGAGGGACCTGATTTACGAGTCCCGTTTGTCCAGTGGCGGCTCTGTAACTCCGGTACCGACCCAACGATGTGTTCTTCGGATGGTCCCCATGAGATTTGGATGTGTCATCTTCTTATTGTACTTTTCTAGTATACATTAGAGGTTTATTAGGATATTTTTACTAAAAATTTCATAAAAATCATGTCTAGTGGGTCATCTAATGTATATTTTTTACAAGACTATCCAGATTCAACTTAAACGTCTGGTCTTTAGGAAAAAAATCATAACATTGGATCTAGATGAAGTTTGATTGATGCAGAATTATATTTAAATAAATAATTTAATTTATAAATTTTATATAATATTTATTTTAGTTTTATAAAAGTAATCAAAGAAACTTTTTGAAGGTGCCGAGGAGTTGAATATTTTGCCTGAGTCGAAAGGCAGAAAAATTGCGTGGTTTAAAAAGCCGGCACACAACGCAAATCAAGCGCAGCCTACTTTTTAAGGAGTCCGGAGGATGCAAGAGGAGACTTCGTACGATCTTTGGAATCGGAGCCGTGCCGGACACGCGATTCTATGGTGGTTCGCTTGTTAGAGTTTCTGATGGTACACGTGGATTATGTGATCTAAAAGCTTATTGGACCAGCTGCCGAAGCTGGGAGCCGTCGATTATGTGATCTTAAAGCTTATCGTGCCCGCGAGCACCAGTCGTCCATGACCGTGGGAGACTAATACGATACACGAGATGATATCGTGTATGCCAAGCTAACTGATGCTATGAGCAGGGAGTAGAATAGTGCGGTGAAATGTTTTTCAAATAAGAAATGAGAAAAAGGGTGGGTCAAACAGTTCACGTGCAAGAGTGGGGCCGGACAAGAGTGGAGTTGTTAGGACAACCCCCCTTCCTACCTTTTTTTTAGAGGGTAAAGCTAATTAGGCCCAAACAGGGCGCCCAAATGCTGCAAGAAGTCATGAAACCTTAATGTCTTCCTTGGTGTCTTGTATGTTGCGTTCTGCCAACGGCGAGGCCATTAAAAAAAAAAAAGAATTGATTAGGGTGCACAACGCCATTGACTCAGACCACCTAAATGCAGATCTTTTTGCAAATCATGCTTACCTAATTTGGTTTTATGCATTGCAAAAAGAGTTTAAAGTTAAGGGGAGCAATAGGATTCAATTGGTCAGATTGGATGCCCATCGGATCAAAAATTCATCAATCTAAATTGATCTTATTTATTAAATAGGTAATCATATCCGATCCGTATAACTCATTTATTAAATAAATCAAGTTGCACTAAGTTAAGAAAATTTTTAATAGATTAAATAAATTTATACAAGTTACATAGATTAAGCATGTTGGATTAAACGTGACAAAAATATGTTAAGAAGTTTTAAACAAGTTAAATTGGCGGGTTATGATTCGACTTAATTATTAAATGAGTCAAACTAGATTAAATAGGTCAAAGGACTAAATTTGAATCCAATCTATTTAATAGATAGGTCTACATCTATTTAAAACAGAATATTTTTTGTAGGTCACATTGACAATTTAGATTATAAATTGCCATTTCAATTTAGAGTAGTATCAGTGATAGCTCTTTATTAAAAGAAGAAAAAGACCGCTTTACCCAACATAGAAGCTTCCAAAGGATGATGCTTCTAGCCAGCCGCAAACAATTGCAACAACTCAAATCCTAGCATAAAACCATTCTCCCCATTCCCACGAGATGGGAGAGGGCTCTAATAATATAGAGGAGGACGCATTCTAGACACTCAAAAGAGGTGCCATGCCTATATCACTACATATTTTTCAAATTACAAAATAATTGAGCTGCCTTTCTGGGGACTTGGTTCATCGGCTTCCGGTCCAATAGAACCGATAGATATATTTTTGTTTTTTTTTAAAAAAATCATATCATGCAATTCTTTTTCTATTCTGCTATTGTGCATGCACGAGAATCTAGGTGACTTTTGATACCCTATTGCTCGTTTCATATCTTAAAAACATTTCATTCATCGAGTTTAGTATATCTTTTCCACACGGAAGCCTATCTTGCTATTTGACCGTAATTCGATTTACCTGATTTTAGCTTAAAATCATTGCACACAACGCCCACAATCCTCCAGTTGTCATGATGTTTCAGTTGGAGAGAAAATGCGGAGTGTCACACAACAATCCTCCCATACAACTAGGCATATGCATTATAGAAAACTTCTTGGACTTCAGTTAGGACATCGATCCATTATCTTTTCACGACTTCTCTGAATATGTAGAGGGCCCAGTTGGCCCATTGCGCTACCCACTGGCGTAATAGTAAAATGCTCCTCAAATATATATATATATATATATATATATATATATATATATATATATATATATATTGCTGAACCGAATGATTCATGCTAATATGCATACATATAAAATAGTTAAAATATAGTATATTACAGAGCGCACTAGGCAGATCACTTTTTTTAACTTAAATGGTGTCTTCGGAATGGTTGGCCACCTAATCTGCAGCCTCATTAGCCTCTCTATAGATGTGCTTAACCTGAAAGGCCACCTCACCACCGACCATAAATAGAATGAAGTGATACACATCCGTACCGCCAACAATCCATTGAACCTATCCAATAGCAGTAGCCAAATCTCCATCAAGCAACACACGCCAAGCATAATTTAGACCGGTCTATACCGCCCTAAACTTAGCCCCTGGGGCGAGGTGCCAGAAAATTTGGCAGCTAGCCATCAACCACAATCACCCTAGAATACAAACCTATAATAACAAAGCCTCTTTCTCCTATTCATCCAGCCCGCATCAATCAAATTTGTTCTTTTAGGAAAGTCGGGATGGGGGCTACAAGGACCTGGGGAGGGCGTGGCGGAAGTGGCAGCGGTGGCCGTAAGGGCAGTCAACGCCGGAGCCGAGCATGCGGCAGAGCTGGGTCTTGTGGCGAGGGTGCCGGATCACCGGCCTCAGTTCCTGGATCCCGTGCGCGAACTAGCACCGCTCCCCGTACGTGCACCATCCCTTCTTCCCCCACTTGTTGCACAGCTCCGTCTTCGCCATCCCCTGGCTATAGACCTCCACTTCCCCGCCCCACTCCTCCCCCTGAATCAAACGAATCCGACGTCAGGATTGAGATAATAATCCGATTACGACACGTGGCGAGATCAAGTGTCTGCTTGTAACCTTTTGCACCGGAGACGACAGGAGGCGGAGGCGGAGGCGGAGGCGGTGGGGTCGCGTCGCCTCACCGCCCTCGCCCGCCAGCGGTTGCTTCACCGCCAAGAACCCGCGTGACCGGATCGAGATGCTCTTCGGCAGGCCGCCACGTGTCGCGCCCTTCAGCCTCCGCCGTCCGATCCCCCCAGTGGTGCCGGCTCCGGATCCGGATTGGGAACCTCCTTCGCACCGTTTGCTCCGACAATCTTTTGCTTCCCCTGTACCTCCGGAGTCGCGGATTCACGGCCGGCCGTGGCAGCGGCGGCGGAGGCCTCCAGCTCCTCGAGGAGGAAGGTGAGGTGGAGGTGGTCGGCGGTTCGCTGGAGATTGTCGGCGCGGAGGAGGTCGAGGTCGGAGAGGGCGGCCTGAAGGCGGCGGAAGTAGTCGTTGTAGCAGTTGACCATCTGCTGGAGCTCCCGGATGATCTGGTGCTTCTGCATCTCGAATCAGTGGCCGGGGATCCGTCCGGCCAACTCCGGAGTCGATCCGTCATCGTCGTCGAAGGAGCAGCACGAGCTGGGCGTCGCCTCCACCGAGTTCTGGGATGCCGACGGGTTGATCTCTCCCTCCATTTCTACAGCCACGAATCCTACGAACTCTCGTTGCTTCACGAATTTCATCGGAATAAGAAGAAAATTGAAACAACAGTGATGAATTCAAGAACCGAGATCGGGCTTTCTCGGAGTTCCGGCTTGAATTTTTGCGGCCAAATCGCTTTTGATCCCAATAATTTGGGGAAAACAGTAACATGATCGGAGATGAACTAGTAGATCGTGAGAAAACCCTAGTATCGGAGGAGGAATTCAAATCGATCGCCATGGGAGCTGGGTCGGAAGGAGCTTACCTTCGAGGCGGTGGAGCGCCTGCGACTTGGAGATCGCCGCGAGCGGCAGCACGAGCAGTTGGAAATGGAGGGAAGAGATCTGGGTTGCAAAATGCACAAGAAGACTTCCCTGCCCTTAAGCTTTGAGAAAATGGCAGATCAGCCAATGATTCGCGTCGTGCTTTCGTAGCTCAGTTGGTTAGAGCACCCGTTTAGTAAGCGGGGAGGTCTTGAGTTCGATTCTCAACGAAAGCACTCAGTTAATTTTTAGCTTTTTTTTATCTTTCAGGTTAAAAACCAAAAATGGAAAGGGAAATTCCAGTGCCTATCCTGTCAGAACTCGCTCAGCAACTAACACTCTGGTATTCCCAATTACAAAGGTTTAGAACACTCCATTTAGTTGAAAACTTCAGAGCAGATGGTAGATTACTGAACTTTATTCAGAGTTTACAGTCCAATATATAAGTTAAATAGTAATGCCGAAAAGAATGAACACTGTGATACAGCAATGCTTAATGATCACTTGAGAGATGAATGAGATTTTTGGCTTTTACACTTAATTTTAAGTTAGAGAACTGCAGCAGCACTTGTCAGGGAGGAGGGACCTTGATAATGTCCGAAGCCCGGAAAGCTCTATCTATTAGCTCTGGAACAGTCAGCTTCAGATCGAAAGTAATTCTCTGGAGTACATAGCATAATGTTGTCACATCCTGCATTGCCCTGTGTGCAGGCCCAACTAAAGGGATGTCGTAGTGCTCACGTAGTGCCTTCAATGACGAGGAGGTAAGTCTTGATCCTGCAACAGAAATGGAAATTGCCAGAGTTTAGCTTGCTTGAGCTGATGATATATACCTTTGGTTTAATACTTTCTCTATCCAAATTAACAGTTAACTAGAAGCCAAGAAATGATGAAATATATGACAGAAAATACCTTTGAAGTCAGAGATGCTGATTGTGTGAATTAACTGAAATCAACCAGTTCAATTGTCATGTATAACCATTAGGCTTTGCCACATATCAATTGCTCCAGTGGATGTCTCTACTCAGGAGTTAAACCATGACCTTTTTCGACTCTAAATTAATATAGTCCTATGTCAGAATCAGGTTCAGATTTGGCAAAATTAGGTACTTTTAAGATAAACTGATTGAGTTTGACCAAACAATATCTGACCATCAAGGTAATTCATTTTATTATTACTAACAAACCCATTACCCACTGGTTAATTTTTTCAAGAATTGACAGAAATTTTGTCGATTTCTGGTTTCATTTCACGTACTGCCACTTGAATCCAGTTAAATCACGGCTCAAAAACTGAAGTAGCCCGTGCTTGCTTCTGTTTCCTTCCATTTTCTCAAGTTGTTATATAACTTCTTAGGCAACTACGCACGAAAAACAACCCAAAGAATGATCTTGACACTATAAGAGCACAAAAGAGATGAATTGACCAAGAACTATAGGAGTAATACAATCATAACATGTTCATAGAGAAGGAAGAGCAACTAGATCGAAGCTTCACAAAGATTAAACACTTGGAAGTTACGCAGATCAGGCTTTCTGGTCTTCATACCCAAAAGAACTTGATGGAGCTATAAGACTACCTCGTTTTCAAGAGTTAAAACAGTGATCTCGGACCTGAACAGTTCTATATTTCCACTTGAGATTACTTTTATAAAGGAAAACATAAGTAAAGAAAAGGGGTTGTGATTGGTTTCTCTTTCTTATGCCGTATAACGAAGATAAATTAGAAGGAGAGCTAGAGAGACCTAGTTAAATTAGAGCAACTACATAAATCAGATGCAGTAATATCTCCATGTGGTTAAGGCAGACCTAATAAACCTCTCTTATGCAGTATAAAGAAGATTACTTATAAGGAAAACGGGAAAGAACCAGTTAAATAAGAGCAACTACATAAATCAGATACCATGAGATCTCCACGTGGTTCAGGCAGATTTAACCATGAACTCAGAAAAAAGGGCTTCTCGGAAAGCCATAAAATTTGTAGTTTAGCCGGATAAGGCTTGATAGTTATGGTTATTATGTTTACCCGGCCATACACAGTGACTTTTTAAGTTCCTCATAGTTGCATCAATAAAATATTAAAGGAATGCAGCTTTTTGCAAGTGATGCTCCTTTTCCATGTGTGTGTTGTGTGTGATCTCCAGTAGCAGTAGCTTTTTAAAGATTACTATAAAAACCAACATAAAACTGAAAATAACCAAGACAACCAAGCAGTAGACGGACATTAGGCTTAACCATAAAATACCAAACCGAATACAAGAAACAATTACCTACCATCCGGCTTGACTAATTGGCGTGCAAGAGGAAGTGTGTCTACGAACAGCCAATCTGCAGGAACTTCCTCAGAACAACGATGAAATTCCTCAATAATGAAAGGTACATCAAACCGGCGCCCATTGTGAGCAACCCATAGAACTGGTTTGCCAGCCATTTGGCGGCTCCTAACATATTGGAGTAGGATTGGAACCAGTTCCTTAAACCTATTGTAAAATCATGAAGGTAATGTTCAGGAACTACAACTAGGTATAATACCAACGAGAATATGAGAAGAACTTGATAACCAAAATAAGTACACATAAAGAAATCACAAAACTTGACAAGCAACATACAAGCTTGCTCATGCTGGATGAAACTCCAGGGCCAATCTCCTTGCAATAAAGCAACTGCAAGAATCATTGTCCCAGATTATATGCAGCATCCCCAAATGTCGATTAAATAAGAGTAAATTTTCTCTCAATCCTCAGCTCTTCTTTTTTCCTCTCACAAATTCTTCTTTTCGCTGATTCAGATTTTACAGCATGTCAATTTATATTTTAATGTTATATGTCATAAGTAGGCCATATTTATCATCACAAGCACCTTAAATCAGAAGGTAAGGGCAGCGCTCTGACTCGCTCGCTCTCTCAGAAAATAGAACCAGATTTTTCAGATTTTAACATCAACAAAAAGAGCAGTCCATGATCAAATAAAAAGTAGTGTAGGATCATGGTGTTAAACAAGTTCATGAAGCTCCAGTTATTATATTTAAATTTATTCATCATCCAACTTAGGAACTCCAACTGCAAATACAGGGGACCATTTAATGAGGCTTGGAACCTCCATGATGAACCATGAAGATTAAGGAGAAGAAAAGAAAGATAGAAAATTCAGTATGAAGAGGAACCATACCTTGGGACATCAGGCCTGTTGACCATGCACGTGCTAATGCCATGAACATATGCATTCAGTACATCTTTTTCAGGATTTACAAGGGTTTGGAATGTACTATTCTTGCCCCCTATGAGATCACGAAGTGCAAACTCAATAATTCTTTCATTCCTGCGACTGAATCCACTAGTCTCAATATCGAACACAAGAATAGTTGCAGACCGGTCGATGATGACTTTTTGGTTAGCAATCTTTTCTTGGAGATCATAACACTGAATGGCTTTAAATTCATGAAGCTGTGATTGGTTTGTATTAATATTTGTTGATGATCCGACAGTTCCATCATGAAGTTTCAGATTGATGCTGCTTGATTTGCTGCTCTGTGATTTCCAATTCCTCCCTTCTGATCTTGTCGTGAAAGATCGTGGGTTGCATCTTCCAGCATCAAGCACCTTTCCAGGAATAAATTCAGTATGAAGCCTGAACAACCTAAAACAACAATTGCACCCAAGACTGTTCCTTATTTGATGAAAGTTTCCCGACCACATAGCAGCTAAGGACATTCTGTGAAGACAGTGGATCCAGCATCAAGAATCTCGGGTCACAGAAATCATATGAAACTTGCCCTCATCATAGGCTCTGCATCAAGGTCATAAGCTTTGATCCTGAAAATGCAAGCATAAACAAATTCATGTTAATATCTGAGCTGAGCTTTATTTATACGAAAATCTGGCAGTAGAATTAGAACCCGAGACTTAACCAAGCTTTAGGAACTTTCTATGGGTTTGATTGATTTTTTATAACAAAAATGTTTGTGAAATCATGACTTTCCTTTCCCAGATCCCATACTACATTATATTTTTCAGGATTTGGAGTTGCATCTTCCCATATAACATAAACAAATTTATCAACTATGCATACACAAAAATTCTAATTCACAATGATCAAAGTCATCTACAATTTGTCTATATAGGCTGAGGGATTTCTTGCATGCTATAGCATTGGAAGACCCGAAAACTTTTCATGCCAACTTAGAAACATCACCTAATTCATATCAACTCAATGATGCCACCATGAATATATATTAACAAAGTCATAAGTCAGAATCATATAATCATATAAAACCAAAAGTACCACCTCGCACCATGGAATGAACACTAATAGGAATACAGCCTGGGAAGAAGATCAGCAGAGAGCAAGTCTTTTAAGATGACTTCCACAACAAAAGGAGGAGGCAGTTCCTTAGGGAATGCAATGATATACAAGGCAAGACGTATTAATAATGTAGAAGGAGATGGTATCACTGACATGAAAGAAGAACGAGTGATCCTATTTGACTCCTTAGTGATAAAGCTCTATTGTTGCTCCCAAAAAAGAATTTAAACAGAAATTAAAAATGCAAATGCTCCGATTTTGAGTTTAATCATACATCAAAAGTCAGCCCCTAAAGATCCAGCACCATCTGTTTACTCATTTGTTTCCTTCTGGTCTGGCAGCACAACAACACAGTTTCTTTTCTGTAAGGTCAAATTGAGCAAGTAAACAGAAGAACATTGATAACAAAGTGGATGAATCAATAACGGTGGGCTATGGTATCTTACACGTATTAAACAAAAGGACTTCAATTATATGCGTTCAAAACACACATTATGCTTGCAGAATTAAACACTGGTATAATTCTGTTATAGGTATTATCAAAACTAAAGTAAGCATAGGTCAACTACAAATGACACTAGCTAAAACCATGCCCATTTGATCTATAATCTTTCTGCTTGTTGAAATTCCACACATTCAATAAAAAGCAAAGGGATCGCAGTGGTTTCATCAAAAATTTCTAAGAGAGTTCAAACCACAAAAGTAAGCACATCAAGAAAAATTTTCTCATGGATATCATCAAAACTGATCAAATCACCATCATTTTTTTTTTCTTTTTTGATTTGGTGGTGGGGGAGGGGGAGTCATACCCATTGGATCATTACGGCATTATACTCAACTAAATTCCTCGCTACACTAGATAAACCACAAAATTTCCACGAACGACCTTAGAACGTGTATAATATTCACGAAGCAAAACACAGCAAAAGCAAAGAACAAATAAAAACAAAAATAAAAAGGTTCAGTCCTGGGCCTCATAAAAACTCTTCATAATCACTATCGAAATATGAAACTCGAAAAAGGGAAAAGAAAATATCACAAATACCAGCAAAAACAAATTCATTGGATCTATATTACGTGTTCGACGATATTCCTCAAAGAGAAATATCATTTGCTGTCCCAAATTCCTTCGCCTACATAAAACATCAGACTGAGCACTGAACCATGAGCTTAAACAAGGAAACTGAAAACATGGGAATAAGGCTTACAGAGATTAGGAGTACCTGGAGAGGATTTATTTCTGGGGGGAGAAAGAAATGTGATAGCAATAGCCGTGGAGTAGGAGGGTGGGAGAAGAAAGGTATCAAGTAAAATGGGCAGTTTTTGGTGTGTGGTGGTTACCGAAGCCTTGAAGGGGTAAAACCAGAAGGGGAAGTGGGAACCGGTTCTATCCGGGCCAAACGGGTGGAGACCGGAGAGAGGAGTGGGGCGGGGATGGAGCCCTCTTTTCTCGGATCATGCGCTTGGGTCTTCCAGCCGGAGCCGTGAAGCAATCCCACGCGCAAACACCGTTGCCGGATTAAAATATGCGCATCAAACTCCCATTTTTAAGTGTGATTTCCGAACATGGTAGGGTCGATGCCATGGCATAGCCGCATAGCATGGATCGAGTGGCTGATGCAGGGATTAAAGTGGATTGAATAATATTTAAATTTATTTTTAAATTTAAATTTATCAAAATATATAAAAATTTGAATATCCGACTAATATATATTCATATCCATCCAAAAAAAATATGAATATGGATGGACAGCTATTCCATAAATACCCGAATATTCTATTTATAATTCTATTTAATTTTATATAGCACTTATAAATTTTTTTAAAAAATAAATGACCACATTGAAATGCTATTAATTTGATTTATCATCCATTTAGTAATATGTTTTATTCTGTGGTCATAAAGTTTAATTATCCATATTTATATCCATATTTTCAGCATCTAATTTGTATCCATACCTGTTTAAAATAAATATAGATATAATTTTTTGCATCCGACTAACATCCGTATCCGTATTCGTTAAATAAAACAAATATGGATATAAATAGGCTAGTATTTGATCCGATTTTGGCCCTAAGCTGATGGCACTACTTGCATGAAGGACCCCACTTGATGATTTGATTAGGATCCGATCTGAATCTAGGATTTTATGGATTGTGTCATCGTGCATGGACTCGAAAAGATATTTGCCATTGTTTCCGAATATTTACTTGCTTCCGTTAGGATCCAATCTAAATCTCTAAATTTAAGGGACATGCGGCAGCACATGGACTTAAAAATAAATCCGTACTTGTGCTGAATATTCTGAGTCCAAATTTGAGTCTAATAAACATATATTTGATTTAGATCCAATGCAACTAATAGGATAGTTGAGTAAGTGGAACCATATCTGTTGAGAACTAGGACACCTAGAAACCCAGATCAAGGGAGAGCAGGACCCAATTGGATGATCATTCACACAAACCTCTAATTACTTTGCAAATTATACTAGTTGCTACTCTAAGAAACGAAGGAATACTAAATCATACATTAAGATTGAGATTGACATTTTGAATTGAATCCAAGACATCCAACTCGAACTTGAAACTAACAATTTCTCCAATACATTGTATACGGTTTTTTCATGTCCTTCCTTTTTTGTATAAAATTTATTGATTTTATTTTATAATTATTATAGAAGTATGAAAGTATTGAGATTATCAGATTCTAATCAATATTTTGAACTTGAAACAAATATCTGATCCTAAATTAGCATATATCATAAGTTAGGTTGCAGCCACCTAACTTTTGGGGTTAGACCAGTTGTATGGGGTTAGGCTTGGGAGGGTCGCATAATGGACCAGGACAAAAACTGTAGCAACTTTTCTAAATGAGATGGCTATCTGACACTACCTCAGGCGAGCTTGGACCAAGGATATCTCTAGTTTCAAAACGATTAGTATGACAGCCTAGCTTGCATAATACTGAACGCCCACAATCTCCCCACGTACATGTTAACCAAGAAGAAACTTGAATACATGATAAAGAGCTCTTCACTAAATTCAAAATAAATATCATGTTGGACTGATCAATTTTGTATATAAAAATTATGCAAATATGACTCCAAAATCAATACTTCCAATCTGTCTGATAAGGTGAACCATAATTCAAAGGATATTATAGAACATTAGGGTTGTAGCTCTACTCCTAAAAGCTCCATTGTTAAGCCTTGTTTATAGGAAAAGCTTCCTCCCCAATGGCTTAAGCTTTACACCGGCGGCTTTACATCAAGAAGTTGTTCTGGCATTGCCAGTATCATTAGAAATAAGTGGGGATGATCTTGTTCTTTCTTACTCCAAGCACTTGCTAAAGAAAGATATTTACCTTATAGAATTGGGGCTTATACTGATGGAAATTTTGCATCTTTATCGAACCTTCGGATTGAGAAAAATTTGGATTGAAACCAACTCAAAATTTTTGAAAGAATGGATCTCTACGCTGGTTGATCCCATGTGGCGTGTCATGATTATTATTTCAATGACATCTTTTCCTAGCTCAATTCCTTTTTTTTCTAGAGCGGAGAACATCCCAAAGTTATATTCAATAAAACAAATATTTTGGGCAAAAAAAAAATAAAAAAATACTATAGATTCATAAATTTCTCTGAGTCCCATGCCCACACCTTTTATTTCCCACGCCATAGTAGCTAGCAAAACTCAAAAAAAGGGACAAATCTAGAAAATGGCTAACCAAGAAAAAGAAAATGACGAAGATTAAGATTTTTTTAAAATGAAAGACAAAGGAATAGGAGATTCGGCCTCCAATGGACAATAAGAAGAAGAAAAAGAGGATGAAGAAGATGAGGTAGGGGAAGAAGAAACAACAAAGATATCCAAAATATCACCTCTTCATATTTACCATTTCCCAATAGTGTCCTCACTTGGTGACCTCCTTCTAGTTTTCTTTCTTTGATATCTCAATACACTAGGACAAGGTAGAAAGTTTTGCATGAAAATGGGCTATCATATTGCATTTGAGATTTTGAGTGGTTGTTCGTTATTTTTCTTTAGTTTATAACAAGGTTTACTTCTAAGAATGTAACTGAGCCGAGCTTAAATGAGCCTGGATCCGATTAAGCTTGTTTGAAATTAATTTTGAGCTTAAAATTTGAGATCAAGGTTGATTCATTTACCACTGTTTCAAGCTTGACTCGAGCTCAATTTTGAATCGAGCTCAATACAAGCTCAGTTGATCAACTTAAAAATCCTCAACTAAGCTAAAAATCAAATCAAGATCGAATCAAGCTTGATTTGAACTTCGGTACAATCTTGATTCAAACTTGGTTGACATCTGAGTTAATATAATATTTTCAAAAATTAAATAAAAATTCAAACTCGAAATGATCTTGATAGCGTGGACTATTGAGCTGAACTTGATCGAACCGGGCCAGTTTCTGGCTGAGGTTGAAATCAGTTTCGAGCTCAAGGCAAGCTTAGGTTGATTTGTCTAGTTTCGAATCAAGCCCAAGCCAAGCTTCTCTTTAAGCCGAGCTTAGGTTGTTGTAAACACTTGACACCTTCACTTGTGAGTCATCTTAGACATTCATTTTAATAATTGGAGCCGTTGAACTGCTCGTACTAGCAAACCAATGGAAATTCTTATTTTGAAACCGATGCATTATCATTGAGTAACAAATCCAGCATGGTGGTTTGCTTGATCTTATAAGTCTCAAGCACCAGCTTGTTTCAAGATCGAAACAGACAAATATAATGAGAATTAATTACACTTATTGCTGCTCAAAAAGAATTATTATCTAGTTGTTATTCTACTCAGTTGGTGGTTACATAACAGCTAAAATGATCGTTACTGGATATTTTCCCTGTTTATTTAGATAAAGTTAATATACGATTTCAAATTTAAAACTCCATGCTATGTGAAAAAATAACATTTAGTTTGATGAATAGATGACTTGAGAGTTGAGCAATATTTATTTCCTAAAACCTCAACTTAGTAGAAAAATAAATATTGCTTAATTCTCAAGTCACCATTCTTCAATTACAATATTATTTTTTGCACTTATTCTCCATTGGAAACAGCTGAATTTTTTTTTTGATAGAATGAATCCTACATTGGAACATTGTTTTATATTACACCAAAACGGTCATACCTAAAAATATGTTCTATGATAAGAAGGACATGACAAATAAAACTAAAAAACCTCATCCCAATTTCTGGCTTGTATCTCTCGTGGTCTAGCTCACAAACCTACAGACTACAGTGGAGGCATAAAAAAAAAATTATTTATAATAGAATAATTTGTATTCTTTTAAGCTATCCATATTTATTGAAAGATAAATAATGCTGCTGACTTGTGAGGGATAATTTTATTTTGAAAGTTTAATTTTTTTTAAGCACGTAATTCATACATTATGTACAAATGTATTTAATAAAATCCAAAAACAAAATACATAATTTTTCATCTAAAAAACTACTGTACGGTTGGATATATATTTTGGGTTTTTTTATCTTACATTGCAGCTGGTGGGAGTTGCCGCTATAAAAAAACATAAAAAATAAAAAAATAAGACGAAGAAAAAGAAAAAAAAGAAAGCCGACTTAAAAACCTCCAGAACGCGATAACGAGATCTCATCCGAGAGAGAAAGAGAAGGCCATCGCATTGCTGTAACGTAGATTTCATTCTACTTCATCTCTATCCCGGCATTGGCCATGGCGATCTTGTCGTTGTCGGCCGCGATCCCTTCGTCTGGATCAATCCCCCTCTCTCTCGCTGTCTCTCCTTGTTGGGGGAATAAGGTTTTTCCCCCAGTGACACAAGTACCCCTAAGAAGTCGCACAACCGCCGACCTTGGACAGTCGGAGTCGGCGTCCGACCTCAAGACATCCGACCTCGGAACCTCCGACCTAGAAAAATCTTGACACCCGAGGTCTATCCTTGTCAGCCACCTACTACGACCGTACCCCTCCGAGGTCCGGCCAAGGCCCATATCCTGCCACTGCCCCAGCATTTATTGCGCATGACCCCTGCAAACCTCCAGTTCACTCCACAATTAATGCGGATCTCCGGCTTACTCCACAATTAATGCGGATCTCCGGCTTACTCCACAATTAATGCGGATCTCCGGCTTACTCCACAATTAATGCGCATGGCTCCTGTCATCTACGGACCCTTAGCTCTCCACGGCAAGTCAGCCCAGCAGAGTCCAATCGACTATGATAAGTCTCTGATCTCGGCCTTACCTCCGACACCGATGCAATAATTCGCCCGATCGCGTGCCAGCTCGGGTCGTACGACGACCTCACCTCCGACATCAGCACAATAATTCACCCGATCGTACGCCGATCCGAACAACATGCTGAGCCGTACTATGGCCTCGCCCCATCACATCACAGGTAAACCGACCCCCCTATAAAAGGGAGCCTTTGCTTCTCAGGGGGGAGATTCGGCACTCTACAAACACTGTTCTTCCTCTTCTCATACATTTTGCCCCCCTTCTGACTTGAGCGTCGGAGGGCCGGCGCCGGAAAACCCGGTCACCGGTCTGTCTGCAGGCACTCGGACGGAGGACGCCGCCCGCCGACGGATCGCCGCTCCCCTGTGAGAACCTGCTGCTCCCTCTCTTCGACCGAAGATCGCCCCCGGGTCCAATTTCCAGCAACAGTTGGCGCTAGAGGAAGGGCCCGAGTAGCGATCATGAAGTTGAGAAGCAAGGAAGCCTTCAACCTCTCCCGGCGTCCCCCACAGAGTCCTGGACGTTCCGTCCGGACTTCGCCTACTCCGGCTGATCCGATTTCTCAGGTCCAGCCGGAACAGTTTAATGCCCTGGTGCAGCAAGTCCGGGCCCTGGCCGCCGCCGTTCAAGGCCTGCGGCGCGAGGAGGCCTTACCAACGCTCCCCCCGCAGGCCCAGGTCCTGCCGGAATTTCCTCCCAACGGCCCGGTTCTTCCAGGCCAGAATTTGCATGGCTCCTCCAGAGCCAACAATGAAGAGCGGACTTTTCCCCAGAGAGAGCTACCGGGGGAAGATTTCAACAGAAGACCCCAACCATCTGAGGCTGAGTCAGCCCCAGACCACCGTGAGCCGGCGCAGACCACGACGACAATCCCACGGGTGGGGGACCTCGACAGGAAAGTTGAGCATTTGGAGCGCCAAATTGCAGCGCTCCACAGTAAGAAGGGGAGACAGGAGGGAGACTTTGAGTTCACTACCAAGTCCCCCTTTTCCTGCCAGATCGAGGATGAGCCGGTCCCTGTGAGATTCAAAATGCCTCAAGTAGAGGCCTACAGCGGAATGACTGACCCCCTCGACCATTTGGAGAGCTACCGAGCCCTTATGGCTCTACAAGGGTCCTCAGAGGCCGTACTCTGCAAGGCCTTCCCAGCGACTCTTCGAGGGACTGCTCGGCTTTGGTTTTCTGGACTAAAGCCGAACACGGTATCCTCCTTTGAGCAACTCGGCAGGCAGTTCGCCACCAATTTCACTGCCAGCCGGCGCCAGCGACGGACGTCAGACTCCCTCTTGGACATCAAACAGAAGGAGGGGGAATCCCTCAAGGAGTACCTGGACCGCTTTACTGCCGCCACGTGGGAAGTTCGCGAGCTAGACCAGTCAATAGCCATGTCGGCTCTGAAGACTGGGGTTCGCTCCTACCGATTCCTCTTCTCCATCGAGAAGAGCTTCCCGGCCGACTTCACCGAAATGCTGGCCCGAGCCCGGAAGTATGCCAAGGCCGAGGAGGCAGTCGCCTCCAGGCGGGGAGCAATTGAGCCCGCTTCAAAGAAGCAGAAGAAACGCCGCGAGGAATGCGGCCGACAAAGGAGCCGATCCCCCCGTCGAGAGAAGAATCTCCCCCGACTGAGGAGCCCGCCCCGGCAGCAGGGACGACCTCAGCGGAGGACCCCTCCTCGACCGAGGTCTCCACCACGGCCTCGGACGTACCCCGGGAGGTACGAGAACTACACACTTGTCAATGCTCCTCGGGCCGAGATCCTGATGGAAATCGAGGGTCGGGACTTCTTCCGACCCCCGCCTCCTATGCGAGACACGGGGGTTCCCCGTAATTCCAGGAAGTACTGTCGCTTTCATCGAGACCGTGGGCATGATACGGAGGATTGCTTCCAGCTCCGGGACGAGATAGAAGCGCTCATCCGTCGGGGAGTACTCAACCGATTCGTGAGGAACCGACGTGAGGAAAGGAGGCCAACGGAGAACGCCGTACCGTCCGAAAATCCGGACGACAACAGGCCTATCGCCGGCACCATCAATATGATTGGAAAAGCCTCGGCAGGAGCAGCCGCCCAGGGAGCACCCCTAAAGCGCCCGCGTACTGATGAAGTCATCTCGTTCTCGGACGAGGACTTGGAAGGGGTCGAGACCCCTCACGATGACGCTGTGGTCATCTCTATGATTGTAAATAGGTTTGATGTAAAACGTGTCCTAGTTGACAATGGAAGTTCAGCCAACGTTTTGTATTATCATGCCTACCAAAAAATGGGGTTGCCAGAAGGACATCTCCGGAAAATTAATGCCCCACTGGTTGGGTTCACCGGAGACTCGGTCCCAGTTGAAGGTGAGGCCAGCTTCCTTGTCACAGTTGGCCTCGCTCCCCGGGAGAGCACTGTGAGGACGGACTTCCTTGTGGTCCGTCCGCCCTCGGTCTACAATGCCATCCTTGGGCGGCCAGGGCTAAACGCCCTTCGAGCCGTGGTTTCAACCCGCCATTTGCTCATGCGGTTCCCCACTGGCCAAGGAGTAGGCGAGGTCCGTGGAGACCAGCTGGTTGCCAAGCAATGCTACATGGCGGCCCACAGAGTAAGGCAACCAACCAAGGCGCCGATTCAGCCAACAGGCCCCTCACTACCCATAGAAATCCTCGATGCGAAGGACACCCTTTGGAAGAAGCAAGTAGAGCCCGGTGAGCTTCTTGTTCAAGTTCCACTGCAAGAAAATTTTCCCGAACTAACTGTGCAGGTTGGCTCCGGCCTTGGCGCCTGCGAGAGGGATCACCTTGTCAGCTTCCTACGGGACAATGCTGACGTTTTCGCCTGGTCGCCTGCGGATGTGCCGGGAATTGACCCTGAGGTCATGGTCCATCGACTCCAGGTGAAGCCAACCAGCAGACCTGTAAAGCAGAAGAAAAGGGGCTCTGCCCCGGAACGACAACGAGCTGCGGTCGAGGAGGTGGATAAGCTCCTCGGAGCCGGCTTCATTCGGGAGATCTCCTACCCGGACTGGCTTGCCAACATAGTCCTCGTAAAGAAGGCCAATGGGAAGTGGCGCATGTGCGTGGACTACACCGACCTGAACAAGGCTTGCCCAAAAGACAGCTTCCCCCTCCCAAGCATCGACCAACTCGTCGATTCCACCTCAGGACACCAACTGCTGACTTTTATGAATGCCTTTTCAGGGTACAATCAAATTCGAATGGCGCCGGAAGACGAGGAGAAGACGGCCTTCATCACCGACAAGGGTACCTACTGCTACAAGGTGATGCCCTTCGGCCTGAAGAACGCTGGAGCCACCTATCAGAGACTGGTCAGCCAAATTTTTAAAGGCCAAATCGGCCGAAATATGGAAGTTTACATGGACGACATGCTGGTGAAGAGCCGAGCGGCGGAACACCACGTAGCTGACCTCAACGAGACGTTCTCCAAGCTCAGGAGATACCGAATGAAGCTCAACCTAGCGAAGTGCGCGTTCGGAGTCACCTCGGGCAAGTTCCTGGGTTTCATAGTAACCCAGCGTGGAATTGAAGCCAACCCTGAGAAAATCCGAGCACTGCAAGAGATGGCGCCTCCGAAGACAGTCAAGGAGGTGCAGCGGCTCACAGGGCGGGTTGCCGCCTTGCGGAGGTTCGTCTCCCGATCAGCTGAGCGCTGTCTCCCATTCTTCAAGAGCCTCAAACGGCCGAAGGACTTCCGGTGGTCAGAAGAATGCCAGCGAGCCTTTGAAGAGCTCCAGAGCCTTCTGGCCTCTCCTCCGCTACTCACCAAGCCACAGTGGGGCGAAGTCCTTTACTTATACCTGGCCGTCTCCCCAGTTGCAGTGAGCTCAGTCCTCGTCCGGGAAGAGGACAAGCTCCAAAAGCCGGTCTACTACATCAGCCGGGTCCTCAGAGATGCTGAGACCCGATACTCCAAACTCGAGAAGACCATCTTCGCTCTTATCATTTCGGCTCGGAGACTCAGACCTTACTTCCAAGCCCACACAATAGCTATACTGACCGACCAGCCTATGAAGCAAATATTGCAAAGGTCGGATCGTGCGGAGAGGACCGCCAAATGGGCGGTCGAGCTCGGAGAATTTGACCTCGAATATCGGCCCAGGCCGGCTATCAAAGCTCAAATACTCGCCGATTTCATCGTAGAGTGTACCCTGCCGGACGACCCCGAGCTGCCATCCGTATCCATGGAGGAAGCACCAAGGCCACCATGGGTCCTATACTCGGACGGGTCCTCAACTTCAGGGGGTAGCGGGGCCGGACTCATCCTCACCAGTCCAGACGGGGTGGTGGCCGAGCAAGCCTTGTGCCTCGAGTTTTCGGCCTCGAACAACGAGGCTGAGTATGAGGCTCTCATCGCCGGGCTCAAGCTGGCGAAAGAACTGAAAGTGGAAGACCTGAGAGCCTTCAGCGATTTCCAGCTGGTGGTAAGCCAGATCCAGGGAGACTTTGAAGCAAAAGAGCCATCCATGCAGAAATACCTCCAAAAGGTGCGGGAATTTACGTCTACTCTGAACTCTTTTGATATTCAGCATATTCCCAGAGCGGAGAATTTCAAGGCAGACCAGTTGTCCAAGCTGGCAACCTCCCGCATGAGCGAGCTTTCCAAAGGGACAACGCTCGAGTATCTACAGGCTCCCAGTACGGAGGAACCAAAACCTACCATGTGTATCGACTTTGAACCGAGCTGGATCGACGGGTTCGTCTGCTACCTTCAGGACGGAACCCTACCCCATGACGAGACAGAAGCTCGTCGAATCAAGCGCCAAGCTCCCCGGTATGTCTTGTACGAAAACAGACTTTATCGTCGATCATTTACTTCTTCTCTTCTCAGATGCCTCCGCCCCTCTGAGGCGGACTATGCCCTCCGAGAGGTCCATGAAGGAATCTGTGGAAATCACTTGGGGGGTCGGGCATTAGCTCATTAGATCCTGCGGCAAGGATATTACTGGCCCATGCTCCAGAAAGATGCGACGGATTTCGTCCGAAAGTGCGACCGGTGTCAACGGAACGCTAATATCCAGCACCGACCTTCAGCCCTGCTGACTTCCATCATCGCCCCCTGGCCGTTTGCCCAATGGGGGATCGATATTCTGGGGCCCTTTCCTCTGGCCACCGGACAAAGAAAGTTCCTGGTCGTCTCCATCGATTACTTCACCAAATGGGTCGAAGCCGAACCTGTAGCCCGGATCACCGAGCAAAAGAAGCGGGACTTTGTGTGGAAGTCCATAATTTGCAGATTCGGACTACCCCGTATTCTTATATCCGACAATGGTCGGCAGTTCGACAATGTCCACTTCAGGGAATTTTGCTCTGAGCTCGGCATTGACCACCGTTTCACCTCGGTTGCTCATCCCCAGACAAACGGAGAAACTGAGGTAACTAACCGTACTATTTTGCAGGGGCTCAAGGCTAGGCTTGATCGGTCTAAAGGACAGTGGGTCGAGGACTTGTACAACGTCCTCTGGGCGTACCGGACTACGTTTCGATTGCCCACGGAAGAGACCCCCTTCAACCTAGCGTACGGCACTGAAGCTGTCATCCCGTTGGAAATTGGCCTCCCTTCTTCAAGGATGGAGCATTACGACCCCGACACTAATTCTTCCCGGCTCAGGAACAACTTGGACCTTGTTGAGGAGACCCGAGAGGTCGCTAGGGTCCGTATGGCGAGATATCAACGGAGGACGGCCCAATACTACAACTCCAGAGTCAAGCCCAAGCTCTTCAAAGTAGGGGACCTCGTCCTCAGGAGAGCCGAGGCTTCTCAACCGACCGAGCAAGAAAAGCTCGCCCCAAATTGGGAAGGGCCGTATCAAATCGCCCGAGTACAACGACCCGGAGCATACAAATTGAAGTCCCTAGAGGGGACTCTGATTCTGCGAAGCTGGAACTCCGAGAATTTACGAATGTACTACCAAGGAAACCCCTAGGGGTTCAAGACAATCAGGATTATGGACTCAAGTCTCTTTTCTGCAAGTGATTCGCCTATTTCAATGATTATAACTCTCTTCTAATGTTGGGTCGTCTGTGATCCTCAGATTCTTCGACTAAAATCGGGATGCCTCGAGGCTCGACCGTAGAGTCCCAAACTCCCCTGACCTCGGAAAGCGTCGCAGGTCGATAGAGCGTGCCCAGACCCATCGACCTGACGAACGATTCCTCGACTAAGGTCGGGATGTCTCGAGGGTCGACCGTAGAGTTCCAAACTCCCTCGACCTCGGGAAGCGTCGCAGGTCGATAGAGCGTGCCCAGACCCATCGACCTGACGAACGATTCCTCGACTAAGGTCGGGATGCCCCGAGGGTCGACCGTAGAGTCCCAAACTCCCTCGACCTCGGGAAGCATCGCAGGTCGATAGAGCGTGCCCAGACCCATCGACCTGACGAACGATTCCTCGACTAAGGTCGGGATGCCCCGAGGGTCGACCGTAGAGTCCCAAACTCCCTCGACCTCGGAAAGCGTCGCAGGTCGATAGAGCGTGCCCAGACCCATCGACCTGACGAACGATTCCTCGACTAAGGTCGGGATGCCCTGAGGGCCGATCGTAGAGTCCCAAACTCCATCGACCTCGGAAAGCGTCGCAGGTCGATAGAGCGTGCCGAGACCCATCGACCTGACGAACGATTCCTCGACTAAGGTCGGGATGCTCCGAGGGCCGACCGTAGAGTCCCAAACTCCCTCGACCTCGGAAATCGTCGCAGGTCGATAGAGCGTGCCCAGACCCACCGACCTGACGGACGATTCCTCGACTAAGGTCGGGATGCCCCGAGGGTCGACCGTAGAGTCTCAAACTCCCTCGACCTCGGGAAGTATCGCAGGTCAGCAGAGTGTTCCCAGAACTACCGACCTGGCGTAAGATCCCTCGACCGAGGTTGGGATGCCCCGAGGTTCGACCGTAGAGTCCCAAACTCCCTCGACCTCGGGAAGGGCCGCAGATCAATGAAGCCTTCCCAGATCCTCTCAACTTCGGTGGGCGTCATCGGGTTCGTGAGAAGCCCGAGCCCCCTGACAAGTCAAAGAATGACTCCGAAAGCCGACGAGGAAACGAAGCAATCCGTTCCGCTATGAAGGACACAATTCTGGGAATACAAAAGGTACATCTAACTCGACGTCCTCCTTGTCAAATTTTATCTACGCGCTGCTAGCAGAATCTCAGTCAAAGTCGGAACCTTATTTCGCCCAAAGTCGGACTACTCCTATGAGTCGGCTTAAGACCGATCTCCCACCAACATTATGCATACTCCGTCCGTTAAATCTCCACAACTTATGCAAGTCCTCATAAATTAAGGCCCAACTCGGCCCCCGTACGTGGACTCCGATGTCTAGCTGTGAAAATGACCTCGGCCGCGGGCGTACCGATCGAACACAAAGATGCCGAGGCATTCCTTAAAAGTCCCGGTCCTGCTTACCGAAACCTCGGCAAAGTCCGAGAACGATAACTATGGAAACCCTTGGCGACAACTCGATTATTAGCTCACGCTCCCTACGAAGGATCCGGGGTCGAATTCGGAAACCCGACTAGACCCCTCGAATAGCGGCACATACAAATCTAGTGCGATCTTACTCGAAAGACTAAGGCCCGACCTCGATGCCTTACGAACCTAAAAGCCAAACATGGCAATTTCTGCGATTTTAAGATCCGAGCTATAGGACTTAGAGAAATTTTCTAAAAGCCTAAGCTTGGAGCTCCCTCTAGTTGGTATGACCAGAACTTGAGAAAGCCAAGATATAAAGTTAAAAGTCGGAGAAATCAAGATTCCGGCTTCATTTACGACAAGAGAAGGAAAGATAAACACAATGTGATAAAAGGAATTTTTCATTAGTAAAAGGCCAAAAGGCTAAGTACAAAATTGAAGGTCGGCCCTCCAAAAGTTGGGAAGTGCCGACCTCGGTTACAATAAAAAAGAAAAAAAATATATACACACCCAAGTCCTAAGGGGCGGCACCGGCATCCGCGTCACCCTCGGGGTCGTCCACGGTGATGACCTGGGGACCTTCGGCAGGCGCGGGCTCGGGGTCTGTAGCGGGGGCCTCGGCGGGTGCTTCCGATTCGGCCACCGCCGTTGCAGGCTCGGCGGCGTCCGACTCATACAACCCCGCCTCGGATGTCAGGATTGCGGGGATGTCGTCCGTATCAGACCCGTAGCCCAGGTTCATCCTCGGACGAATTATGGAAAGATCGAACTGGGGGCAGATCCGAGCCATCTGCTTTCGGAAGTTATCGAAACTCCGGAGAAACCCGTCCACAGTCTCCTCCTCCAACATGTCGCGGAACTCCTCCGACCCCTTGAAGAGATCCACGGCATTCTCGGCCTGCTCGAGTGCCTTCTTCTCCCGAGCCTCAAGCTGCTCAATCTTGAGGCGGAAGACCCCGCACTCGTACTTGAGGCCCGAGACCTCGGATTGGGCCTCCCCCAGGCGCGCCTCCGAAGCGCGCAAAGCCGACTTGGTCAAGGCGTGGGCGGCCCTTTCCTCCTCAAGCACCTCGACCGTAGCTAGACGCCCGGCCTCAGTGGCCTCCCTCCGTGCCTCGGCCTCGGCCAGAGCCGCCTCCAGCTCGGCAATTCTTCTCTTAGCCGGCTCCAATTGCTGGCCGAGCTGCCGAGCCTCCTCTTGACACCCCTGAGCGATGAATACCAGGGTGTCAAGTTCATGAATGTGCTGCAAAGAAAGGAACAAAATGATCGTGAGTTGAAAAACATATAGGTTCGCTAATAACTTCAAGGAAATCAAGAAGAGGACTTACCCGGGCGATGTTGCGGTAAGTACCGTCAACGACCTCTTCCAGCGGCAAGTTCCGGAACTCGGCCCGGTCCGCTGGAAGCATCGCACGACGAAATACGGGGCGTGCGACTTCGGCGTCGTGGATAGCCGAACTCCCCTCGGGAATAGGGGAGTCCGGCTCGGCCGACTCCTCTCGGAAAGCCCTAGAAGAGCTTGGCTCACCCGAGCTTGGGATTGCGGGGCCGCCCGCTTCAGGGCCTCGGGTCGGCTTAGGCCCCGGGCGCCGTAGTCGGGTCACCGCCGGCTCCTCCCGCTGGGCGATGGGGGCAGGACAAAGCGGGGCCGCTGGGCCCGCGTCACTGGCGGCCCGTGTCCGCCCCAGGTCGGCTGCGGAGGCCCCCACCTCTGGGCCTCTCGTCCCGGCCGATGTGGAAGCACCGGCCGACCTCGCCTTCTTTCGAGGTTGGGGAACGGCCCCCCCGGCCTCGGCCTCCCGCCTCTTCAGGCGGGAGAAGAGCGACACGTTGCTGGTCGGCATATGAGGAATATCTGAAATCAAAAATTCTCCTAAGTGTCAGATCAACGTTAGTAAGAAGAAAAAACAGACAAAAAGAAGGTAATGCAACTACTCTTACCCTCGGGGCGCGCCGAACTCAGACCCACGCTCGCCAGGGCGTCCTCCCGTAGGAGCTCGGTCAGGTCGTACCCCTTTCCGAGGGCCCGTAAAGAGTCCAAGACCCTCAACTCCCTCCCCGAGGGCTCGGAAAGCCTGTTGAGAGTCTTCAACCGAGGGTTCCCCCACCTCGGGTTGAACCTCCACGGTGCCTCGGACGCAAGAAAGAAAAACTTCCCCTTCCACTCATGAATAGAGGAAGGGGCACCCTGGAAGAGTGACATACCGCCCCGAAAGGCGAAGTATAGCCACCCTGCGTCCGCCGGATTTTTCTTTAATAGAAAACACCGGCGGAAGACGCTCACGGAGATCGGGATCCCATGACCGAGACACAGGGACAGGAACCCGATTATGGTCCTCCACGAGTTCGGAGCCAACTGTGCCGGGACGAGCTGGTACTCGACCAGCAAGTTGTTCACGAACTCGTGAACAGGAAACCGCAAGCCGGCCCAGAGCGTCTCGCGGTGAACCGCGATCCGACCTGGGGGCGGCCGTGTCGCCCTATCTTCCGGTCCCGCCGTTTCAAGACGAAACCTGGGCTGGAAGAAGAACCGGGAGCGGATTAACTCCAACTCCTCCCCTGACAGACTCGACCCAACTTCCTCAGGACCGAGACCCATTCTTACAGAAAAATGAAATGAAACTAAAGATAAAGGAGGAAGGGGGAAAAGGAACCCTAGCTAGTATAGGGTGGGAACCTACGGGACATCGCCGGAAATTGCTCCGGGCACCGTCGGCAAAATTTGGTCGAAGGGTGGAGCAAGGAAGGAGACGGCGAAAAAACAAGGCAACCAAATAGAACTCTTAGGGTAGACTCGTGGGGTTTATATAGACCCCCCTGACGGCCCAGATCGACAGGGTCGGTTTCCATCTCCCGACCGGATTGCGCCACGTATCGACCTCGGAAGCCGAGGCACCACATTCACTCCGGATCAATGAATCAGGTACGAAATCGAAATGCTGTCCCATCGGATCTCGGGGCCTCATCATGGGTCCGCAGGATCAGATCACCTTGAAGAACGAGCGGACGTCACCCCCGCTCCCCTCATTTAATAAGGCCCTGGGACACGTGGAGCACCGATGTAGCCTCCACCTCCCCAGATCAATGATCCGCTAATACGAGATCGGAAACGTCCGACCTCAGATCATGCCGCGCGTCCATTTTGAAGCACGGAACGGCATACTCATTGATGAGCAGGGAGCCTCGACCACGAAATCGAGGCGCCGCCTCGTCAGGCCCAGGGACCCTCATCATGGGTTCGCCGCACGAAGCGATCTCGGAGATCCAAGAGGCGCCACCCCCGTTACAGCTGCTTCGAAAAACGTAAGGATACAAGCCCCATCATAAGTTCGTTGAATAAAGCGACCTCGAAGCACCAAAGGGCGCAGGTTCCGTCATAAAGGCTCCGAGAAGCGTAAGGGTGCGGACGTGATTCCCTCCAACTTTAATGATAGTCTCTACTTTCCACGTCCGAGCCTGCGAGCCGCTCGAACTCGGAAGTCGGGGGGTAGTGTTGGGAAAATAAGGTTTTTCCCTCAGTGACGCAAGTACCCCTAAGAAGTCGCACAACCGCCGACCTTGGATAGTCGGAGTCGGCGTCCGACCTCAAGACATCCGACCTCAGAACCTCCGACCTGAAAAAATTTTGACACCCGAGGTCTATCCTTGTCAGCCACCTACTACGACCGTACCCCTCCGAGGTCCGGCCAAGGCCCATATCCTGCCACTGCCCCAGCATTTATTGCGCATGACCCCTGCAAACCTCCAGTTCACTCCACAATTAATGCGGATCTCCGGCTTACTCCACAATTAATGCGGATCTCCGGCTTACTCCACAATTAATGCGGATCTCCGGCTTACTCCACAATTAATACGCATGGCTCCTGTCATCTACGGACCCTTAGCTCTCCACGGCAAGTCAGCCCAGCAGAGTCCAATCGACTATGATAAGTCTCTGATCTCGGCCTTACCTCCGACACCGATGCAATAATTCGCCCGATCGCGTGCCAGCTCGGGTCGTACGACGACCTCACCTCCGACATCAGCACAATAATTCACCCGATCGTACGCCGATCCGAACAACATGCCGAGCCGTACTATGGCCTCGCCCCATCACATCACAGGTAAACCGACCCCCTATAAAAGGAAGCCTTTGCTTCTCAGGGGGGAGATTCAGCACTCTACAAATACTGTTCTTCCTCTTCTCATACATTTTGCCCCCCTTCTGACTTGAGCGTCGGAGGGCCGGCGCCGGAAAATCCGGCCACCGGTCTGTCTGCAGGCACTCGGACGGAGGACGCCGCCCGCCGACGGATTGCCGCTCCCCTGTGAGAACCTACTGCTCCCTCTCTTCGACCGAAGATCGCCCCCGGGTCCAATTTCCAGCAACACTCCCCATATCTGGGACCCCGAGATCCAAACTATTCTTCACCAATCCCTTCGTGATTTCTCCCTCCGAGATCTGAACCCTAACCCTAGCGCCAGACCGTCCTAGGGTTGGGAGAGAGATCCGTCGGTGGGAAAGGGAGGAGAGATGCTGACCAAGTTCGAGACCAAGAGCAATCGGTTGAAGGGGCTGAGCTTCCACAGCAAGCGGTTGTGGATCCCCGCCAGCCTTCACAGCGGCGTGATTCAGCTATGGGACTGCCGGTTGGGCACCCTACTCGACCGCTTCGACGAGCACGACGGCCCCGTCCGCGGTGTCCACTTCCCCAACTCTCAACCCCTCTTCGTCTCCCGAGGTTTTATCTTCATTCACTACAGGAAAAGTTGGTTTTACCGACGCATTTTTGCCGACGCTTTTTACAAGCGTCGGCAATTTTCGGTCTATTGTCAAAATTTGCCGACACTTGTAAAAAGCGTCGGCAAAAGACGACGCTAATAAGCGTCGGTGCAGTCTCGGACCTAAGACGACGCTAAAAAGCGTCGTCGGAAGCCAACGCACCTACATCCCAACCCTCTTCTGACCATCCCTCCTCCCTCCTCCCTCCTCCCTCCTCTCTCCGGGTTTCCGATTTCCCGGCCACCGCCCTCCTCTCTCTATTTAACTAGTAGTATTACCCACATCTCTCTCGCCCTCCTCGTCTTCTCTCTCTCTCTAACCCATCAACGGTGCCTTCTCATCATCATCAACCCCCCTCCCTAACCCCCTCCGGATTCAAGAAACAGAGGCTCCGGCGATGATGTCTTCGCCCGCCTCTTCGCCGCCTCCTTGGATCCCGACTTCGCCCCTCTCTCCCCCGAACCGCGGATCCTCAAGTCCCGCCTCGTCGCCGGCGAGACCCTCTACGGCCTCTTCCTCCTGCGCTCCTCCCCGACCCTCGCCGAGATCGCCGGCCTCGCCGGCTACGACTACGTGGTCGTCGACATGGAGCACGGCTCTGGCGGCATCGCCGAGGCCCTCCCCTGCCTCTGCGCCCTCGCCGCCGCCCGCACCCCAGCCATCCTCCGCCGAGGCCCTCCCCTGCATTATCCCATCATTTATTTATTTATAATTGCATTACATTTATTATCACTGTTTTTACTTCCAGATTTGAGAGAAGATGGTGTTTGTATGGTAAAAAGATGGTGTTTCGGATGGAATAACATTTACATGAAAATTAGGCATGTTTGGTGGAAGAGAATGGTAAGCATATTTAGAAAACAATTACATGCTGCATCTAGGAAAACAATCCAGCATTCAGCAATTGCTCTTCCTAATTTTTGCTTGTTTGGTTAAAGAACAAATCTCACAAGTTAATAAGCACAGAAATGGTGCAGACGTAGAGCTCCAATGTTCTGATCAGTTCTCTGCACAGAAATGGTGCTTTCCCTTCTCACTTCTTTGAGCTTTGATGAAGCTGGTAGCTTGTGTAGATGGGGCATCCGTGTGAGGATGGTTTAGTAAGAGATCCCTTTTGGGGTTGTTGACTTCTATTATCTTGTCATTTGATGTTTTTCCTAGTGGATTTGTAGTGATAGAAATGGGTTTTCTTAGTCTGCTTTGGGTTTGTTGTGAGTTTTAGGACAAGAAGGAAGGGCAGGTTGCAGAGAAAGCCGGGACCAATGAAATCGATGTCCATAGTGATGCTGGGAGAGAAGAAGACGATGTGGTGGTGGAGATCCATGCAGGGTTCAAGCCGGTAGATCCCTTCTGAATGTAAGTGGCTAACGTGTCCTAATAGAGACCTTTTTTTCTTGCTATGTGTGACTGTATTTATCTATAAAATTCCCTCACTTATGGTATGATCACATGTTGTTTGCCCGTATGCATGAGATATTGGAAGTCCTCTGATGAATCATATTGTACATTTTGCACCAAATTTAACAGTAAGTTATTTTGTAGGTTCGAAGTCCTCTGATGGTTCTGCAAGGCAGATGAGGGAAGTTGCATGTCCCACCTGCACAGTCCATCTTCAGGTCAGGCACCTAGGGAAGTTGCATGTCCCCGCCCCTTTCTCTTCCCCTTCTCTCATTCTCTTGATTATTTTGCGCACTGTTTCCGCATGCTGTTTGGCCCGAATTATATGATACAAGTTGTTTTGCAGGTTCAAGTTCCAGCCTCGGGGTCTGAAACAATAGAATGTGGTGTGCGCCAGCACCCATTCCTGGTTGGTGCTCATTGATGTCTTCTGATTTTATCACATCGTGGTAATGCATCCGACTGAGCTTCAGGAAATTTTCTGTGTCACAGCTAATAGGCTCGGTTACCGGCTTTGTATATTCATTAATATGGTCATGTTTTACTCATTAGACTTGGTGGTTCTTTGTATATGAATCTTCTTTGAGCAGGCATATTTGGGATCGTCAAGTGTGTTAAGTGGGTTCGGATGACTGGAAACTAATTTAAAATGCTTGGATGGTTTTATTTGTTGATGCTTGTCTAGTCTGGCATTAGCAATTTACTCAATAAATTAGCATTAGCTGTTCTTCTTCTTTTTTCAATGTTCCAACTAGGAGTAGGACCTCTGTCTATTCTTCAAACACATTGATTTCCAACATATTGAGGTGATATGTGTCGTATTACATAAGAAAAATAAGAAAACAGAATTGCTTATGTTGGATTATATTTATTAGTTTGCCCCAGTTTAATTAAAAGGAAGAGAAGATAAGAGGAATTAATCACATTGTTTTTATTCTTAGTAAGTACGTACGTCTCTTCTTATGCTCTCAATTGAGGATTGTTGCTTGTAATGTTATATTCAAAATTGTGTTACTGAAAATACTGCATCACTTGTAATGTTATGCATAGATGAATGCCGAAATGATCTTTTCACTGCCCAATCCCAACTCCTAGTATAATAATGCAGGACCTGTTCCAATACTGTCCATCAGTGAAAAATTCATCTCCATATTTCCCGATGTTCCTCTGAATGATGTGCATATCTTATGTTCAAAATGTCATTTCATCTTTTTTCTGCTTATGAAAATGTTTTATCACTGATCAAATATCCAATATGATCTTATTAAATTATTTGTGGCCATTGAGCCTTATAGTTTGATGCATCTGTAGGAACCTTGGTTGATATGCTTACTACTGTTCCACATTTCTGTGCTGCTGATAACTATCATCTCAAGGAAAAATGTCAACTTCCAACTCTGCCTGTCCATGCTAGCATGTGAGTTCTTTCCTCGAATAGTAGTTTAATTTTCTATGAGTAATCTAACTCATGTATTATCATGAATCACAAATTGCTTGATTGCTGGCACATAACATACAACAAGGTTCTTGGAGTTTGATTACTTGACTGTTTATTATGTTAGGTTGCTATACTCATGAGCTTTATTTTGCCAAAAGCAACAAAAGTATGCGATTGGCATGATTAACATCTGCCTATATGCATTTGCAAGGGTATTTGGTTTATTGGAGTGTTTGGGATCAAATATTACAGACCACATTGATCAAGAAAAATCTTCCTTTGAGTAATAGGATTCCACAACATGGTTACAGTGATCATTTTCTGTGCTTGCAAAACAAAGTGAAACCTAATTGCCATCTTTGTGCAGATAATCTGCTGCCTATGATTAGTGGCTATTTAGATTTGTGGATGTCTCTATGTTTAGAGGTTATTTTAATGCATGGTAATGTAAAAAGCTTTGGCTATTAACTGGATGCCAATTCATGCTCAGACCATGCCGATTTGTTCTAAGCTTGTCACATCTCAGATGCAATAAAACTTTTCCATGTCCACTAATATTTTCTGAATTACCTAACTCTTCCTTGTGATAAACAGAAGATGGAATTCAATATCATCCAGAAGGTTGTGTCTTCAATACATTATCCCCAGTTGCACATTTTCTCGGAAGTTGATTGTAGAGCTTATTGGTTTATTATAGGATAGTAACTTTTATTACTAGTTTACTTTAAAAGTAAACTAAAATATTACCTTTCGCTTATGTTAATGCTGAAGTAAACTAAAAAATTAAACTTTTTTGACTTTTATAATTTACATTCGTATTTTTATTTTTTTAAAAAAAATAGCAATCCCGACGCTTTAAAGCGTCGGCCAAAATACATTTGCCGACGCTTTAAAGCGTCGGCGAAAACGCAAAACTGGATTGGTCTTTATCGATGCTTTAAAGCGTCGGGAAAGCGGTTTTTGCCGACGCTTTCATTAGCGTCGGCAAATCCCTGTTTTTGCCGACGCTTTCTCTTAGCGTCGGCAAAAACCGGACCCACGCCCACCTGCCCGACGTCTGACCCACGCTTTGGGACGCGTGGGCTGGGAATTCGCCGACGCTTAAACGCGTCGGTAGAGACAAAAAAAAGCGCCGGAAGTTATTCCTTCTTTTATAGCGATTCTCTCTTCCGATTTTCACTTCATCTTTTCTAAGTTTGGTTTTCTTAGGAGATTGTTTTAGATCTATGAGCATCTTTTAGGAAATATCATACCAATTGGCGATGCATTGCTTCTTGTTTTAGTTGTCTTTTTTTTTTTTTCTTTTTTTTTTTTTTTTTTTTTTTTTTTTTTTTTAAGGTTTAAAGCCTTTTGGTCAGTGTTGGGTAGAATTTTGTAATTCTGCCTGAAAATGATTGGCTTTTCAGATCTGTATGTTTTTTTCTTCTTTATTGCACTACATTTTAGTTTTCATTTTCTTAAAATATTGGCTTTAGATCTCCATGCGTCCCTTAGGAAATATCATAACAATTGGCGATGTGATGCTTTGCATTTCTTGCCGGTACTTTTTTTTTTTTTTTTTTTTTTTTTAAAGTTTGAAACTTTTGGTCAGTACTTGATCAGATTTTGCATGTGTGCATAAAAAATGGCTTTAGATGACACGGCCTTAAGAAAATTGCTATAAAGTTTTTTTTTTTTTTTAATGTGGTGGTTCTCGACAATTATATTTTTTCAGCATATTACATTTGATGTGACTGATTTAATGGGTCAGTATGCGGTTAATTACATTCATGCATGCATGCATACGTGGTTGGCATCTCTCATTCTTTGTGAAATAATTTTCTGTATCTGTACTGGATCTGACTGGATTGATTAGTCATATATCATAAATAATGGAATCCAAACTTTGGTTTTTTCTTGTTTTAGTCCTATGTAATTTTTCAAGCTGCAATTTTCAGGAGCTGACTGCAAGATCAAGGTTTGGAATTATAAGACACACCGGTGCCTGTTTACTCTTTTCGGACACCTTGATTACATCCGTACGGTTGAATACCATGATGAATACCCTTGGATCATTAGTGCGAGTGATGACCAGATAATTAGGATCTGGAACTGACTGTCAAGGACTTGCATTTTAGTGCTAACTGGGCACAACCACTATGACATGTGTGCATCATTCCATCCAATGGGGGACTTGGTTGTATCAGCTTCCTTGGATCAGATCATCTGAGTTTGGGATATCAGTGCACTGAGGAAGAAGATGGTGGCTCCAGTCGATGATGTCTTGCGTCTGAGCAAGATGAACACAGATTTGTTTGGGGGAGTTGAAGTTATAGTCAAGTATGTGTTGGAAGGTCGTGATCGTCCATCCAATCCTTCCTCTTATTGTTTCTGGAGCTGATGATGGGCAAGTGAAGTTGTGGCGGATGAATGGTAATTCTAAAGTCCTCTATGACTATCTTTCTGCCTTTACCGTGTCAATATGATGATTTTGATAATTCGTATTTAAAATGAGTAAAGTAAAAGAAGACTGCTCAACCTTTTTTTAAAAAAAATAGAAGTGGAATTTCAGCTCTAAAACAACTGGTATGAGCTTTTGGATGTACCAAAAATTTAATATCATTTGTTATTTTGCATGGCAATGGCTGGATAACTTATGGCCTTACCAATTCTGTTTGGTTAGGTTTAAGTGAATCAAAAATTGCTTGAAAGATCATAGAACTAGAATTGTCATATTCATTTGTTGTATGCTTCTGTGCATGTTAGCAATCAGCATCTTCTACACTTTTTCTACCTAAATAAATAACTGCATGAAGAAGTTTGGTTCTTGAAACTTAGAAGCATTTTCAATTGAAGGAATAACACATACAAGGGATCTAACCTGATCTGCTCTTTTACTCCGTAGATGCAAAGGCTTGGGAAGTAGGCACATTAAGAGGCACATGAGTAATGTATCTTGTGTTATGTTCCATGCCAGACAGGACATCATTGTGTCTAACTCTGAGGACAAAAAGCACTCGTATTTGGGAAGTGCAAAGTGTACTGCTCTTCAGACAATTCGGCGTGAGCATGACAGTTTCTAGATTCTCGCCGTACATCCTGAGATGAACTTTCTTGCAGCAGGTCATGACAGTGGTATGATTTTGTTCAAATTGGAGAGAGAACGTCCTGCCTTTTCTGTGAGCGGAGATATTCTTTACTACATCAAAGACTGGTTTTTGCGGTTTTATGAGTTTTTATCACAGAAGGAAAATCAAGTGTGTCCTATAAGAATACCTGGTTCTGTTATCTTGAATCAGGGACCCAGAACACTGTCATTTAGTCCCACAGAAAATGCTGTATTATTCTGTCTGATGCTTATGGTGGGTCTTATGAGCTCTATATGATTCCAAATTATATAGTTGGAAAAGGTGATTTTATCGAAGCAAAAAAGGGTAGTGGTGGATCAGCAGTTTTTGTTGCTCACAATAGATTTGCAGTCCTCGATAGGAGTAGCAATAAATCTTAAGAATGAAACTGTGAAGAAGTGTCTTCTTCGTATTGTCACTGATGCTATCTATTATGCTGGGATAGGCAATATATTCTGCAGGGCTGAGGATAGGGTCGTCATTATCAATCTCCAGCAGAGGATTATTCTTGGAGAACTTCAGACTCCTTTTGTTAAGTATGTCATTTGGTCGGGTGACATGGAGAATGTTGCATTGCTTAGCAAGCATGTGATCGTTATTGCTAGTAAGAAACTTGTGCATCGATGTACTTTGCATGAGACTATCCGTGTGAACATTTTTGCGTGGGATGAGAATGGTGTATTCAGATATAAAACCCTGAACCACATCAAGAATTGCCTTCCAAATGGGGACAATGGAATCATCAGAACATTTGATGTCCCAATATACTTAACCAAGGTTTCTGGGAACAATATCTATTGTTTGGATCGTGATGGGAAGAACAGGGTCATACCAATTGATGAAACAGAGTATATGTTCAACACTGTGTGGACAGGCTGTGATTGCTTATTTGCAACAGAAAGGGTTTCCAGAAGCTGCTCTCCATTCTGTCGAAGATGAGAAGACATGGTTCAGTCTGGCTCTTGAAAGTGGAAACATCGAGATAGCTGTTGCTTCTGCAAATGAGATAGATGAGAAAGACTACTGGCATAGGCTAGGCATCGAGGCCCTTCTGTAGGGAAATACCAGTGTTGTGGAATATGCATACGCGAGAACAAAGAACTTTGAAAGACTATCTTTCTTGTATCTTGTAACAGTAAGTATAGAAAAGCTTTCCAAAATGCCAGGATTGTCAAGATTAAAAATGCTGTGATGGTTCAGTTCCACAATGCCATCTGGGTGATATAGAGGAATGTGTCAAAATCTTGGAGAATGCAGGTCATTTGCCTCTAGCATATGTCATGGCTACTGTTCATGGTCTTACGGGGTTGCAGATAGGCTTGCAACTGAGTTTGGAGATAATGTTCACTCTTCCCTCTCTACCTGAAGGTAGAGGCCATTCTTTTCTAGTGCCACCTAGTCCCCTCATGTGCAGTGGTGATTGGCTATTGTTGAGGGTCATGAGAGGAATATTTGAAGGTGGTTTAGATAGTGGAAGAAGAACAGGACAGGAGGAAGAAGAGGAAGCTACTGGGGCTGATTGGGGTGATGATGACTTGGAACTGGTTGATGTAGTGGTTGTGATGCAGAATGGAGTTTTGGAAGTTGAGGATGGTGAGGCACATGAAAGGAATGATGAGGAAGGTCGATGGGACCTTGAAGATTTGGCATTACCACCCGATGTTGATACTCCAAATTCTACGGGTAATGCTCACATCTCCTTATTTGTTGCCCCTACTCCAGGCATGCCTGTGAGCCAGATCTGGATTCAAAAATCATCTCTCTCTAGGGAGCATGCAGCAGTTGGAAATTTTGATACCTTGCTTAGCTGACAATTAGGCATCAAAAACTTTGCTCCCTTGAAGCCATTGTTCGTGGATCTAGATATCAGAAGTCATACGGACTTAAATGCTTTTACTTCAGCTCCTGTTATATCGATTGCTGTTGAGAAGGGTTGGGGTGAGTCTGCTAGCCTGAATGTGAGGGCCTCCTGGACTTGTGTATAAATTATCTCGGCTGGATGAGAAATTTAAAACAGCATATTGGGCCACAGCAGAGGGGAAGTTATCAGAAGCTTTATGGTTCTTTCTCAACATCTTGCATACTATCCCACTTATTGTTGTGGACTCCAGGAGAGAGGTTGATGAAGTCAAAGTGCTGATCGAAATAGCCAAAGAGTATGTGTTGGGCTTGAAGATGGAGGTAAAAAGAAAAGAAATGAAGGACAACTCGGTTCGGCTGCAGGAGTTGGTGGCCTCTTTCACCAACTGCAAACTTCAGAAAATTCGTATGAGGCTATGCTAACCAGTGCCATGACCACCTGCTTCAAGGGAGGGAACTACAGGACTGCAGCCAACTTTGCAAGGATGCTTCTGGAGAGCAGCCCAACCGAAACTCATGCAAAAAAGGCTAGACAAGTGCTGCAGGCATGTGGTGATAGGAAAGATACAAGCCAGCTGAATTATGATTTTAGGAATCCTTGTATTGTTTGTGGGGCAATTTTTTTTCCAATTTACCGAGGGCAGAAGGATGTGTCCTGCCTTTACTGTGGGGCACGATTTGTTCCAGCCACTGAAGGGCAAATTTGAGCTGTCTGCGAACTAGCAGTGGTGTGAGCTGACGCATCTGGTCTGTTATGTTCTCCAACTCAGACAAGATGAGGAAAGGTATTTATCATACCATACATAATCTTTTTCACTGTGGCCTTTATCTTGGAGCTTTTGTCTTTGGCTGGAATATTGATTAGGTAGAAAGTAATGCAATAAGATACGTGGAAATGTTGCTATCTTAAGTTGTTCTTTTTGGTTCCACTGGTTCTTTTGAGTCCCCTGGGCTCCCTTCCTTGTAGGCTATCTGTGCAGAGAAGGTTCATTTGATTTAGAGATGGAATAAGGAATACATTTGGTCTTTCGCGAAACTTGTTTAAAGTTCCTAGTGAAGACCTGTTTTTGGCAGGTTACAACTCTTGTTCAAACACCATATATATTTTGTCTGAAATTCTTATGTTTGGTGGAATGACTAAACAATGGCTAAAAAATGAAAGACAATGCAATCATGGCTCAATAATTTTGTGAGGAAATAACTGGAAGCCATACTAGTGATTTTTATTCAGGTTTCATTGAAAGAAGTTGATTCTGCCACGCTGCCTCTACGAAACAACACAAAAAATTGCCTTTGCTTTGTGCGGTAAATTAGTTAACTGTGTCGTGCATGAAATAGATGCTTATACTTTTCATTTCAAGTAAACTTCTAGATTACATGGCTTTATTTTCAGTCAGAACAACTTGTGTGGTGGCTCCTCAAGGTCCAATGTATTCAGCTCTTGCATCCTTGAGCCTGGGCCTGACCTGATCTCTAATTGGGCTGTGTACCTTTCCACTGTTGCTCAGGTTTAGTTGTGAGTGTTCACATAGCAGTAGAGGTGATGCGCCAATCCATTACTTAACTTGAATTCCTGGCTTCATAGCTATTATCTCTTAGCTTGACAAATAAATTTAGAGTTTTGTTTTCCAGCAAGTTGAACTTTGGATACATGGCTTGTGCTATTGGGGCTCGTGCCTCCTATAGCCTCAACTTCCTCTATATCGAGTGATGGGTCCCTGCAACTCTGATTAATTAGGCACCTTTTTTTGTCTTTCTGATGAAAAATGAGCTAGGAACTTAGAAAAGTTAAAATGTGGAAGTTGAAAAATATCAGACTAAAGCTTAGATGCTTGTGATGGCCAAATATGGTCACCTATTTCTATTATTCAAATGCTGCAACTTAGGATTATTAAGGCAACAGCTATTTACTTTAAAGCTTTCTTGTGGATAGTGACAAAAAAAGAAAAAGACCTATAAAAATTTATGTTTAAAAAATAACGAACAATTTTCTCTCTTAATCCTACCTATTCATGATAAATGCTGAGACTTGGTAAATGGGCCACTAGGTAGAGGATGCTTCGTCATGGAGCATTGCGTAAGTTTTAGGTATAACATTGGTCTAGAGTATATATTTCTTCTGACAACCGTAATCACAGCGACTAAATGAAAATCCTTGACTTGAAATTCCAAAGAAGACTAAAAGCGTATTCTAGAATGAAGTATATTTTTTCTGGAGCAAAGTCGAGTGAGATTACTGCCACAATTAATTCAGTTATTAACATACATTTAGTTGCAATAGGAATCACATTAAGCCATAACTTGATATTATGACAAATTTTGGAGCCTGCTACATGGAAATCTTATAACATTTGAATCGGTTAGCTTCAGGCATGGTCCAAAACCCAATGGGCCCCGGCCTATGTACGAATCCTAAATTTTGCTCGTCTCCCTGATTGGGGGCCATCCTAGAAGATCTTCCTGTAGGGCGGGATGACCCAAACACTCCCTTACTGAGATTTCCTTTTTAGGTCCTAAAGTAAATTTGAGATCTTTGATTGGAATGATGTAGAGAAGTTTAGAGCGGTTCCTACGAGGGCGAGGGGAGGACATGCTCTTTTGAGATCTTTGAATTAGATGAGGTTGGGTTTAAAGCTAAACCATTGGCATCCAACATCTAACAAATTTAATGACATGAACAATTCTTAAGTAATGCTCTATTTTTTTTTTTTAATTTACTGAAAAATAGTAGTCTTTGCGATACTCATCCATGTAGAGCATTGACAATCTTTATATTATTGTCGATTGCTTCTGTTGTTTGATTTGTTGCATCTTTCTTCTCCAGAAAGTTTATGATATTTTCATGCAAGGAAGATTGCATATTTCAATGCTTGGCCCTATTTCGCCTCTCTTTTTCTTTTTCCAGAACCAAATGGGAAAAGCCCTACATATCTATTATGTGAAGCTGACTAATGCTCATAGTTCTTGGATCCAACTTTCAGATAAGTGGGAGTGGCATGCTGGTATGTGTTTGGCATCAAATAGGTGACCTCCACAAAAATCCCCCCTTGCCACCTAGCAAGAAGATGCAATTAATTTTACAAGCAACGGGAGGCTCTATTTCATGGGCCAAGCATTGTGTCTTCAAGGCCTCATCCAAAAACTTGTCAAAAGGTATTATTTGTATTTTTTGGTCCTATATAAATACCCAATATCTACCTATATATAATTGATATAAGACTAAATATATGATTATATAGATCCTTACATACTTCTTTCGTTTAAGCTCTGGCATCCTTGCCATGCAAATGGTTCAAATCCATTCAATCTAATTACAAGCGCTATAATCGGCCAATGGCTATCCCTAATGAACCTGTGTTGTAGTACTCTTAGTCCGCATAAGTCATAGGCTGGATACATTCTAATACTATTTGTCACAACTCAGAATTTTATTCAAAAAAGTTAATCAAAAGGTATTATTTAAATCTTTTGGTCTTATATAAGTACCTAAAATCTACCTAATGCATAGTCGATGTAAAACTAAACACACACTCGTATACATTCTCACACCTTATCCTGACAAGGGCTTGACGAGGCCATGATGCACATGAGAAACTATAATTTACCTAAAGATGCTGCTCAAGGGTCCAAGAGTTTTTAAAGAACTTAAACTTACGTTTTGTGGTATATGCTTAAGCCCTCTTTCAAATCACAACCAAGTGCATGGGTTCAGCATTGCTCCTTTTATTTTGATTTAATATTATAGAAACATCAAAGTTCTACGACATCCCAAGTTAACCTAACACTTGGTTTGCTTTCATTTGATGTTTCCATCTACCCTTGCGTGATAGAACCCTCGGTTGGAAGGAGTCAAATAGAAGAGCTCCAATTAGATCAGTGATGAGGTAACTCATGTGGGCTTCCATCCATGTATCCACGTCAGTTCTAAAGTATAGACAGAGGGCCGACGACAAGATAGGCTCCGTGTGCACTTAAGAGATAACGTCACCCGAAGCAATTAAAATAAGCCAATTCCAAGTACTACATCACAAGTTCCGTGCCTCACCGTCCTTAGGAGCGTGGGGCCTTTTTTTTTTTGTAATATGGGAGGTCGGATGGGAGGGAGCAGCAAGCCCACTTCCGGCTTCTAACAGCTTGCTTCCGCGAAGAACCTCATCAAGGGGACAGGTTTTGGTGCCACCAGTGTTGGAAAAAAAAATACTGAACCAATTCGGCTGCTGAGCGTGTGGGCTTATTTGGCTTCATTCTGCCTTGATTTTTTATTTTCTTTTTTTTTGGTAAAATAGATAGATTAAATCATTGGAGTATAGATGCATACATGAAAATCAGAAAATAAAACATTTGACAATTGAATGGGAAGATTTGTGGACATATCCCATAGTTCAGTTCCAATGTGGTTAGCCACATAAGACGTCATCTAATTGATTATACTATTAGCTTATATATATATACATATAAGGTCTTGGTAGAAAGTAATGTGCACATCATTAGCTAGCAAGCTTCTAGAAGAGGATTTGAAAGCTATCTAATCACTATCGGGAAGTCTCCCTCCAACCAAAGGTGGAAAGCTCTCAATGTTTGTGAAAGTTAACCTCTCCCATTTCGCACGTCATTACATTATTAGAATTGTCATATCAAAGATTCTGACATCACCTATGTAATAAGGCACTATTAGCACTCCTAATAATAAAGCATGCACCACTAAATGCACCTTTTGCTTGTACGCTGCCATTAAAATTGACCTTGAAGAAGCAGAAAGGTAGTGGCTCTCAAAAACATAAGTCATCTATAAAGATGCAGAAATTGCATAAAAAGAATTGCAGGTTGCCCTTATTATCAACACACTCTTTGAAATAGTTAGCCGGAGAAACTTGCGAACCTAGATCTTAGGTAGAAGCTTTTAACATAATCAATTTACCACTCTGTCTTATACTTTGGAAAATATGGTCATCTCTAGCCACCTAGATATGATAAGCAATGTAATAAATCAAAATTGCTTCATTTTTACTATTATTACTAGAAATTTTTTTTCTAATAGTTTGGCATCCAATGAGAGATTTGGGAAGGTAGAAGATCCTAGAGAGGAGCTTGCTTCCATTTCTAGGCTGCTATTCTACATTGAAGTATGACATGAGGAGCACACTCCTCCACACCAAGGTATAAATCACAATAGCTCGGTATTTGAAACTCATACTGATGTAAAATATCTCAAGCAATTTTTTATATAAATAGAGCGATCCCACCTATCATGCACATTCAAACATTGCTATGATTTAGTTGGAGTTTAAATAAAAAGAGTCTATAAAAATCAGAAACTTTGACATAATAGAATATAGACCCCATCCCAATCTGTCACTACTATTGTTGCCTGAGATTGCAATAGACAAGATTTTATCTTCTAATCCTTTTGCAAATAGCTGAAAGATAAATGGCAGATTCCATCTCCTTTCTCTGGTAATTATAAGTTCTTTTACCATAAATCATGAAGCACATCAATAGATATACCATTACCAATACACTATATAATGTTAGAAAAAATAATTAGAGCAAAGAAGCAAATCTTCTTCCACAAATTGGATAAGACAAAAAACTAGAAATTATATTTCGCCCACGTAGCTGCTGCTATTATCATTATCATTATTATTATCACTATTATCATTATCATTCTCAAACTACAAAACACAATTTAATTTTCAAAAATAATCTTTCTCTGATAACTTCTATTAGATTTTTTTAAAAAAATATTTAAAATATGCTCGACTGCTATAAAAGATATGGATTCTAATACGGTTAAACTTTATGAATAATGATAGTTCTAATTAGATTTCTTTCTTAAAATATTTGAGACGTGCTACACTTCTATAAATGAAAGATTCTAATAGAATAAGAAAAGAAAAAGTAGAGACTAATTGTAGGGAAAAGAATCACTCATTGCATGCTAGTTTTTGAACGGTAGGTGAAAGAAAATGTAAAATAATCATAAATTAACTACTTTAGGTTTTAAGAATTTAGATTTAATAAAATTATTCTAAATTTAAAATTTTGAGCAGTCACGTTGATCTATACGTGCATTGTAACTAGTTGCTTAAAATAATGGCTAGTTATATGGAGCTTTCATGCAAGAAGTTAGAAGCTTCCCTTTATATAAAATAATTTATTAGTTGAAACCTATCATAATGTTCTCAAATTCAATGTTCCGAAGACTTAGAATGGCAGGTGACGGCTGCTGGGGCCGTTCATGACATGATTTCCAGAGTCTATACGGGCCAGCCAATCTTTTAAATTTAATTATAATAATTTAAAAAGTCTTAAATTATATATCGGTTCAATGTAAAATTATTTTTTTTAAAAAAAAGGGGTTTTAAAAAGATTATACATTAGCTAAATAAATTTATGAAAAGTATCTTAGTTATTTCTCGGAAATATGTTTTGCTAATTCTGGTAACTTAGAGGAAAAAAAAAAAGTTTCATGAAAGGAAAACAAATCTTCTATTTATCAAAAAAATTATTTTAAAAAAATAAAAAAAAGACAAGCAAACAAATAGCCCTATTTTATGGCATTAGGTGAGCACAGAATGATGATACTATATCATATTTTTTTAAATATATACATATCTGGTGCTTGCAAACATGAGTCCAACCAAATTATATAGTTTGAATGAATCTCAAGATCTCTATTTGTATTCGTATCACACTCATATGTAAAGATATATTATCTCAATTGATGTATATAAATACATCCTGAGATATCAACTAATACAATATGAATGCATTGGATATTTGGATACCATTCTTCGATCATCCCTTTCTACTTTTTTGAATACATAATTTAATATTGATGGCTAACAGTGATCATTAATGTCATATCGGCCTAGATTTTGATATTTGGGTTCATCATATAGGCAGAGATCTTAAAAATTCTTGATCCTTTGTAAAAAATCCTCGCTTTCCTTCTCAACTTGGTAAACCAAAATTTCAATCCATCTCGGTCTTGGATCACCCACCCAGATAACTGATACCTCTAGTTTCCGAAAATCTTGACTAATTTCTAGGTGGGCAGTTCTTATCCTTGCCTAATCCAGACTAGTTCAAAACACTAACTAATCAAGTGAGAGAACTGGAGAGAAGGTCGACACCAACCCATGGGACCTGCATTTACTTGTCCACTCTAACCTAATTAGCACCTACTTTTCGTCCATTCAAGACATGCCGGCCTGCATGGTCGCGTGGAGCAACCCTACTGGCTTCGAAGCCCGTTCGTGGGGCACCCACCAACCCAGTGGTTGGCCCGCCCTCGAGGCGACGTACTGGCGGGCACCGCGTGGGCGTTGAGTGACAACGTCACACACGCACGCACGCGCGCGCATATACAAGTATGGATGCATACATGCATGCATGTATATATATATATATATATATAGATATATAAGTATGCATGAATATATATATATATATATATATATATATATATATATATATATGTGTGTGTGTGTGTGTGTGTGTGTGTGTATGTATGTATGTATGCAGGCATATATGTATATTAGATTTATCATCTAGAAACTTGTCTATAAATACCATATTGGAAGAAACATAGAATTTTGTCATTATGTATTTGTCCAAACACAGCCGTCAAGTTTCTATAAAATTTATAACTAAAATATTTCTATAAAAGGATAGGGCTAAAAAAAGAAGGAAAAAGACTTTTCTACTGTCACCGTATAAGGTGTTTATGAATAAATAATTATTTGATAATGATCAAGCAATATCTATTTTTCTGCTAAATAGAATCTATTGAATACATAATTTACTTGATACTTTTTATGAATGTCAACTAAGTACCGTAAATTAATAGATCTCGATTGTACGACCATAGATAATTCCAAGGAAGAGTTGTGCTAAATTACTCAAGATAGCATTGTTTTCGGATGTGACTAGGTTCCTTTCTCTGTCCTTTTTCTTTAACTTACTCTCTTTTTAGTAATTTGGAAGGGTGTTTCTTAGTTTTCTCCCTTAGAACACGCTGAAGGATTCATGTATGTTATTTTTAAAAGTATAGCTTTATATAAAGATCATGCATGCACTTGCTTCTCTTTTTTTTTTTTTTTCTTCTGTTACAATACATGCACCTAAAGACGCGTCAACTTCATGGACAAAAGGGTGGGAGTAAAACTGCATGTGTTGATTGGGATTGACAACTTTTGTATGAACATTTGTTATAAGAATTTTAGCAGCAATTGATTATGTTCTCCTAACAGGAGTGTGAAAATGTGGCATGTTGAGCGTATCCTACATAACCATTATAAGGCTGAGCAAATTTTGGTGCAGTCTCTTCTCAAAGACATTTTCCTTAAATTTTTTCTTTTGTTTTTTTACAATTTGGGAAATGGAAGCATAAGTTCCTTTGGTTCTCCCGGAAAACGACCTTCTTTTTTTGAACCCATTTATAAAGAACTCCAAAAAATAATTAGAAAAAAGTCTTCTGAATTTTTGCCAAAGATGTCCATTCTTGTCATGCGACCAGTCATATCATACAATCTAATTGTTGTGTCTTTTGCTTTGTATATAGAGGTTATGTGTGGCGGACTATAATATATATTGATATGTGCTTCTTGTAATTAAATTTGATTACTTTTTTACATTTTTTTTCTTGCCAAAATCTTAAATTATGGTTATTTATAAATAATTATTTGTCGATCTACTATAAACTATTTGACCGTTCAATTTTTCAAAATGCTGATAAAAGCACTTCTAGAGTCTATGTCATACGCCTATAACACCTCAATCAATAAGTTAATTATTTCATCATTTACAATATTATCTATTTATTGGGGTCATATAACTAAGGCGCTAAGCTAATGGTATGCTAGCGCACTCAAATGTAAAAACAAGAGCTAAAAATTAAATACCACTCACGTTTTTTTATGGACTACTTTTGGTGTAAATTGCGTAGCTGAGATACTTTTTCACGAGATGGATTAGATATTCCTAAATCATCTAATTTAAGGATATTTTATCTACAAAGAAACTTAAATGATAATTTCCCATCCCTAGTATCTTTTGCTTTCTAAAAGATAATATTCCTTTTTTAATTCATTTGACTACCATATTGTAATTACCATCAAATCATCAATATATAAGAGAAAACTTGTAATAACCCAGGATCTTACCTAAAAAGGCTACCTAGAAATTATTTTTTTAGGTTTATTTGTCTTATATTAGTATCCAAGATCTTCTCGGTGAATAATCGATGTGGGACTAAACACACGTCCGTTTGGATCCTAACTAATAGATATCTAATCATTTATTTAAAGTCTTATCGAACTATGCAGTAAATGAGAAATATAAACATGCATACATACATACATATATACATACATACGTATATATATACATGCATATACATACACACATATATATAGATAGATAAATATAGATATGTTATGTGTGTGTGTGTATACTAAAATTTATATATTTACTAAACAAGTTTGAATGGCTAATTTTTATCTTCTAAATTCTTTTGTTGAAAGATATTGATTAACTAGGAATATGTTCCCAAATCATTTCTCATCATTTAGCTAGAGTATGATTGCTCCGTTGCACAATTTTTACACATTGGCAGTTTTTAGAGAGTATAATTAGTGAAGTATTTTGATGGTTATCACATTTGTCATTGATTGATTTATTCAGAAAAAGTAAAAAAAAATCTTTAGATGCTACACAAAAGTATGTCTGATAGTTAATGACCATAGAAAGAATGCTATGAGAGATGAAACCCTTTTCACTTTCAATATTTAAAAATTATTTTTTTAAACAATTCATGAGGTTTCCGTAGTATTGCCCAAAAAACTGTGGAAACACCAATCCTTTCAAATGTGTCAAATACTTTAATTAGTAAAGTCTTTTTAACATGTTATTTTTCGTTTATCTATTTAAAATTGTTAATTATCACCATAATTTAATACGCATGTTCCACTCATTCCATAATCAATGACTTTGCAGCACGCCTTGTCCAACTTTTGGAGAGTTATTGTCATCAATCTCATCAGTTATAGAAATTTTTATGTTTCTAAAATAAATTACCAAACTTTCTGCAAACAAGGTAAGTAACAGATTTTTATTTGCTGCACTACTCGGAGCTTATGCAATTTACTAAAAGATCTTTGGTTTTTAAATTTTGTTTTAATTTTTTGGGAGCAGGGTGTTATATGAGGTTCTTCGAACTTGGGAGATGGAGGGTCTGCTTCCTGTCTCTTCCGGGGAAGCAACCTAAGAGTCACTCTAATCAAGCAAGGCATCACATACTATGCAAGTACTTTGGACAAGCTTTGTTTTGTTCAAATGATGCTAGTCTTTAGGTTGAAACCATTCAAAATAATCTATTGCTCTATTGTATTAATTGGATACTAGCACTAGCACCAGTGGAACCCTCCGTCTATCAAGGGTGAGATAAATAAGAATGGATGATTCCAAGGAACAAGCCACTAAGCCTAAATGTTTGGGTTAGCCATCCATTGCCAACTGGAGTTTGCTTGGTTCCATATGTGACATTTAGGACTCGTTTGGTTCGCAGACAAAGAAGGAAAAAAAGTGTGGTCAATGAAAAAATAAAGAAAGGCTTCTTATTTGGTTGAAGTTTTAAAATAAGAGGGATGGAAAAGTAGTATTCCTCAAGAAATAAGATTCTCATGTTCCATGAAAAAAAAAAAACTCATAAGGGATATGGAAAAGTTACTTTTCCATCAGATAGGAATTAGGATTCTTTTTCCAAAACTACTATTTAGCCATCAAAATCATGAATAAGATCTTTTTCTTTATTGAGGGTATAATAGATATTTTAGACAACTTTCTACGAAAGTAAATGCCCAACCAAACTATGCTATGCTACTTTGAAATGTACCATTTTTTCATGGTCAACTAAACACGCCAAAATTATTTTTTCATGCATCATATTTTCTCAAATTAATTTTTTTTAAAAATATTCTAATGAGAATTTTTTTTTCACGAATTAAGAGAGTCCTTAGATTTCATTGAGAGCAACCTACTCTAGCTACCTAAATGGTTTACTAAATTTTGTCTGGTTGACATGGCTACGGTCTCTATAACTGGCCTTGGAGCTCAATAACAAATGCCTAAAAAGATCCTCATATTTATACAACATTCCCGGGCACTCATAGTTTATTCAATTTGGACAAAGAAATCAGATTTTTCATGATATATATATATATATGGTATGGGGTGATCGTCCTAGGATCAAGGGTGATGTGGATGGAGGTGATGAGATCACCGCGTTTGGTTGCACCATGGTGATCCTACGTGGCGGTGATCTTAAATCACCTCCACTTCTCAAATCACCCTCCAACTTGGTAATAGGATACCCATCCTTGAGGTCGAAAATCCAAGATCACCCCAGAGCAGTGATACTGGGTTAAAGGTTAAAGACAAAAATACCCCTCAAGTAGTAGAAAAATTGATATATCAATATACCATCAATATATTATGTCAATGTTATATATATATATTATGTTGATGTTATATATTATATTAACGATATATATTATATTATAATATATTACTAATCATATTATTATCCTATTATTATTGAAGGATAATTTTAAATTCTAGTAGAAATATATTATTATATTTTATATTTATATAATGAAAATATTTAATATATTACTATATTACTTCTATTCACCTTATTTTTCTAATCAAAATAATTATTAGTATTAAAAAAATCTATTATAAGTATAAATAAAAATATTAATTCTATAATGAAAAATAACATATGTTTGTAAGATTAATAATTTAAAGGAGTAATAAATATATTTTTATAGAATATATTAATAATTAATATATTGATAAATATATTAATATCTATATTATAATATATTTTATATGATTAATAAATATATGATAAGGGCTACTAAAAGTAGAATATGTGACATAATTATGGAGCTATTATAGGAATTAGTATATTGACTTACATTTTTAATTCATGAGACTTAAAAATATATAAAAAATTCATCTAAGATATATCAAAGGTATTTGTGGTATTATGTGGTCAGTGATCTTGAATCTCTATATCATACCAACTAAGTTACTCATGGATATCTGAGAATTTTTAATCACTGGATCATGGCCTACCAAACATATTAATCTTAGATCACCGGGGATCAAATCATCAGGAATCTTAGATCACCATGGTGATCCTGTTGGGGTTACCAAACGCCCCCTAGAGGTACTCATAATAGTGACCTTCCAGTGGAGGTAGCTAGCGCCATGATCAACTTCTATTGATTTTACCAATCCAAGCTCACTCCAAACACCTTATAGAAATCTTCAATCAAGTGTGAATAGGTATGAAGCTTGGAATAACTCTTGCGTCTATGAAACAGTATTCAAGAAAGCATAACCAAAGAATAACTATACCGTCTAAACTTGCTTACGACAGGCATAACCATCGTAGAAGGTAGCTGTCATAAGCCATTCGTCGGTACAAAGGCATTTTATATGCATACTTTTACTTCTTTTTTTTTTTCATGGACACAAAGTGTTATTTTCAAAAGATGATTTTTTTTTTTGCTATTCGAAAGTGTAATCAAACAAACAATGGCATAGTTCAATGTACACCCATTTTCACAAGCATGACTTTTACCATTTTTATGCTTTTAATTATAAACTAAATGCAGCCTAAGTGGTTTAAAAAGTTTATTAGTAACAAACTGAACAAATTTTTCTTCTATGTCCTTCACATATGTCTCATGATTTTGTCCAAGGTCACCCTCATACTCATTCAATCCTTCAATGGATCGGCTCCTCCCAACCAATTCGGTCCCACCCGTAGTAGCCCAATATACGGTCCTGCGACTGGACGTCAGTTCCCACTTGGATAGCCTTGTCAGTTCGTACTCCCAGTTTTTTAGCCATCATTCAGTACACGCGTGAATCAATGCGCACACTCGCACATATTCGATTCCCTTAGGTTCACCCCTGCACCGCACCAGTAAAAAAGTAACAAAATATAACGAACACCATAAAACACCCCCACTTCTACACCAAAATATGCATTCCAAACATTCCTTCTTTTTTTTTTTCCTTTAAAAAACTAAATCTACTACAATCTCCATAGGGAGGTTTGTGCGCGAAATAAGTTGAGCAAATATACCAAACACCGTGATCATATTATCTCTGATAGAATATTAAGCTTTGAAGGTCGACTATATTATCATTGAAAGAGATCCAGTAATAATGATCGGTTAGATTTAGAGTTAACTAGGTGCTAATAGATTTCTGTTCTTGTTTGATGTTTCGAAAAATTTAAAAAAATATAATTTTTGGATGACTTGGTATGTCTATTGTAAAATGAATAGTACTATTAAGTGATTTTTATTTTTATTTTTATGATGGAGTATTTTGGAAGGATACTTTAGACCCAATTGTTAGAATTTTTATTGTGCTTTATGGTACTTTATTTTTTTCAATATATTGGATATATTTATATTAGAAATAAATGATCTGTTCGTCTTATCAAACTAACAGAAAATATACGGAAAGTTTACGGAAATGAAGCGCGTCAGATGTTGGCACGTGTAAATGGCGAGCGCTTTCCGCAAGAACCCACGGAGAGCGAGCCGGGAGGAAAAAGAGAGAATATACTGCTCCCAGTATGATGTACCGCGGCGAATCGTTGGTCTCGGGTTGAGGAACCCTGGAGGTGCCACGTGTCCAACTTAGAGTCGCCGCGGGTGCGTTCGAGCCCTCGCAAGGCCGGCGATTGAGGTTCGGAGTCGTTCGTTAGAGTGCGCCGCGGTAAGTGGAGAGGGGCGTAAAACGGAGAGCGGATATCTGGACCTGGATATGGTCAGTTCCGTTGACACCGTGGGCGGTCACGGTAATAACTTTTTCTTATTTTAAAATTTTTACCTTCCTTTCACTTTTACCACGCTTACAAGCTAAATTAGTTTCCTAAAGCTAAAGCGAGTTTGTGATTGCTGCCATTGACTAACCTGTATGGTTTAAAACTATAAGCAAGTATTTTCTAGAAAGTAAATAAATATATGGAGGACTCAAATTTTGGAAAATAGATTGATTAATCATGATATTAAGGGAAGGATTACTATATCAACATGACATTGAGGGGAGAGTTGGACACCGGATTTGGAGCAGAATTCAAGTTTTTTTAAAAAAAATAGACTTAGTTGGCCCGCCGTAACCCATTGGCATTGCATTTTTTTTTCACTTATATCATATTCATTTGTTAAACTATATAGTAGTTTGTTTATGTCAAACCTAAGATGGAAGCTCATAGTGAAAGCCTCATCAATTAGGAGACGTTTGGTATAGGGTGATTGTCCTAGAATCAAGGATGATATGGGTGGAGGTGATAAGATCACCCCGTTTGGTTGCACCATGGTGATCTTATGCAGCGGCGACCCTAAATCATCTTCACTCCTCAAATCACCGCTCAACTCGGTGATGGGATATCCGTCCTTGAGGTCAGAAATCCAAGATCATCCTAGGGCAATAATCCTAGGTTGAAAATTAAAGACAAAAATACTCCTCAATTTAGCAAAAAAATTGATATATCAATATACCATCAATATATTATGTCAATGTTATATATATTATAATATATTACTAATCATATTATTATCCTATTATTATTGAAGGATAATTCTAAATTATAGTAGAAATATATTATTATATTTTATATTTATATAATGAAAATATCTAATATATTACTCCTATTTATTTTATTTTTCTAGTCAAAATAATTATTAGTATTAAAAAAATCTATTATAAGTATAAATAAAAATATTAATTCTATAATAAAAATAACATATTTTTATAAGATTAATAATTTATAGGAGTAATAAATATATTGTTATAGAATATATTAATAATTAATATATTGATAAATATATTAATATTTTATTATAATATATTTTATATGATTAATAAACATATGATAAGGGATACTAAAAGTAGAATATGTGACAAAACTATGAAGCGGAATTAGCATATTGACTTATATTTTTGATTTATGAGAATTAAAAACACATAAAAAATCCATCTAAGATATATCAGGGGTATTTGTGATATTATATGGTCGGTGATCTTAGATTTCCGTACCATGCTAAATAAGTTACTTATGGATATTCGGAGATTTTTAATCACATGACTATGGCCTATCAAACACATTGATCTTAGATCACTGGGGATCAAATCACTCCAGCATTCAGATCACTTGAGAACTTAGATGATCGTGGTGATCCTGTTGAGATTACCAAATGCCTCCTTAATTTATGCCAATTTGAAAAGGAAAAATGGGGCTAAGTATTTTAGCCACTACTGCATTCCTTTGATTTTTATCAATCTTCCTATAATAACATATATTGACAGATCGTTTTATAAAACAAAGTTGTCTTCGTGCTTATAAAATTATCTTGGAGGTGTTCAAAGGGAAAGGGCGTTCTAGAATTTGTCTTATGAAGACCAAATCAATTATCAACCCACAAGTAAATTGAGCAGCAAATTACCATTTAGAGAATCATTAATTGTCAACTCATTGCCTAAATTGATGTCAAGGACCATTGAAATTTGCTCTTATGTAAAGTCTCAATAAGCCAACTCTTAGAAATTACAATATTTAAACTTGCATTAGTTTCTCTCTTTTTTTTAAAAAAAAATCTGCATCAGTTACCAAATGTGCACGCACCATGGAACTTTATGTTATCGCAGTTTTCACATGCATCCCCTATAAAAAATATATATCACTATAAAAATTATAAAATAAAGATAAATAATAAAATATTAGAATATTTAAGTATATCATCCTTCTATGCATCATGATTCACTTGCTTTTACGATATCACCAATGGGTACACTTTCTTATGACTATTAATTTCTTTCGCATTCATTTGCTCATAACAAATTTGATTATTTATGAAGGGGGCTGCATGTGCCAATTCTCCAAGATGCCAAGAAATTTGCTGATATGGTCAATTCACCACATGCTATAAATGGTGCACGAGGGTAGGGATGTAATTGAAATGAGCTAGAGGCTTAAATTTGACTTAATTCAAAATACTCGAGCTCAAAATTTAACACGAGATCGATCAAGCTTTAATACTTAACTCGACTCGACTCGATAAAAAAAAATAATACTCTAGATCGATTTGATTTGACTCGAACCAAGCTGCTCGAATTTGATTCTTGGCCATAATTAAAAATACAGCTAAAACAAAATATAACAAAATATTATATTTAAAATATTAAATTAATATTATAATATAAAATAAAATATATATATATATATATATATATATATACATATATATATATATATATATATATATATATACATATATATATATATATATATATATATATATTTGATTAGGTTTGGAAGCCTTCGAATTAAGTATTTGGTTGCTTGAGCTAGACTTGAAAAATTATCAAAATTATTTGTTTTGAACTCGAGCCCGATAATAGCTGAGCTCAGGCTTGAATCCGAGTGGAGACGGCACCTCCAAGATAAAGGAGTTAAATGTAAAAAGCACATTTTTAGACGTAGAGTAGGGAGCAAATGGAAACGAATAATTCCCACCTCTGACGACCCGTAGGATTGGAAATATTAAGCCATTCTTATCTTTCTTTTTTTTTTTGGTGGAACCATTCTTATCTAAAGTAACGGCGTTTCGTTTCACAAATTGGAGAGAGAAGGGAGAGAGAAGAGCGAATACGGTTGGCCGGTTGAGAGAAGCGAGCTGGCTCCTCCCCTCTTATCGGGGATAGAGGTTGGAGTCTAGAAGAGAGAGAGAGTCGATAAAAAAAAAAAGCTGAGAGAGAGAGAGAGAGAGAGCAATCAAACAGAACAAGTCCAACCGAGCGGAGCAATCAGTCCAACAAGCGCCCCTCTTTTCTCTCTCTCTCTCTCTCTCTCTCTCTCTCTCTCTCTCCTTGGATCTTAAATCCACCTCCAAAGTCTTCTTCGTAGTATTCTCTCACGGATATCCTCTGGAATCTGGGTTTCTCGGATGCTGGATTCGGAACGATGGAACCCAGCAGAGCAGCCGCATCCACGGCGAGCTCGGGGAGGCCGAGGAACGCCCTCAGGCCTCTGTCTGACTTCCCGGCTGGCCTCCGGGTGCTGGTCGTCGACGACGATCTTACCTGTCTAAAAATCATCGACAGAATGCTTCGCAAATGCCTCTACGACGGTATCGCTACCGGCTCTTTTTGTTCATCGATATCAATCTAATTCTCTGATTCGGTACTTTATGCGCCGACATGGTTTGTGCTCTCTTTATGATTCGAAGTGATTTGATGCAGTGACAGTTTGCTCGGGGGCGGCGGCGGCGCTGGCGATGCTGCGGGAGAAGAAGGGAGAGTTCGATCTGGTTCTGAGCGATGTGTACATGCCGGACATGGATGGTTTCAAGCTGCTCGAGCACATAGGCTTGGAGATGGACCTTCCCGTTATCAGTAAGTAGCCTTGTATGCGGATTAGCTCGAGGTTTTTTGCGAAGTCGCAGGCGGGTTTTTGATTGGTCTTTCTTGTTTTCATCGATGCCCAGTGATGTCGGCTGATGACGGGAAGGATGCGGTCATGAAGGGAGTTACTCACGGCGCCTGCGATTACCTTATAAAGCCGCTGAGTATGGAGGCGCTGAAGAATATATGGCAGCACGTGGTGAGGAAGAGGAGGAACGAGTTGAAGGAGTTGGAGCACTCGGGAAGTGCAGAGGAGAATGACAGGAAGAAAAGAGCTCCGGAAGAAGGGGACAATGCATCCTCGGGGAACGAGGGGAGTTGGAAGAACGTGAAGAGGAGGAGGGACGAGGAGGGGGAAGTGGTGGTGCAGGAGGAGGTCGAGGAGCGCGAAGATCCTTCGACATTGAAGAAACCAAGGGTGGTTTGGTCTGTCGACCTCCACCGACAGTTTGTCGCTGCCGTGAACCAATTGGGCGTCGACAGTAAGAGAATTTTTTTTCTTTGTTCCTATTTGACATTTGATGTACTAATTGGTTTTCCTTTCTACGGGTCAATCCAATTTTAGATAGTGAAAATTATTAAATTATCCGTGATATTAGATTTCATCATTGGAAATTAATTAGGGTAATTATGGATTCTAGAATGAGAAGTTCTCTTAAATACACTAATTCAGCTGAAACTTTGAAAAGAATCTACAATAGAAGTTCTCTTAAATGCACTTATAGGGAGGAGACCTTCGTGAAGATGAAAAGAGATTCTTTTCCAAGTTTCAGTTTAATTAGTGTATTCAGATGCTTAAAAAGCTTCCCTTCTTACCATGTGACTGTTCAGTCTTCCTAATTTTTCCGGCTTCATTGTTCTACATTCTTTTTTATCATGCCCGGTATCATGCAGAGGCTGTTCCCAAAAAAATCCTTGAGTTGATGCATGTTCATGGACTTACTAGAGAAAATGTTGCGAGCCACCTGCAGGTACAGTAGCTAGTTCAGAAGCTTGAACTAATACATTTTGTATGTGATAGTCAAACTTCTTCACATATATTTTACCTGTTTTTAAGCTCGACTTTACTTGCATCTCTCTCATGGACTAGCATGTAGGACTTCAGATGCTTATGTTCTGACTTGCAGATATTGATTTGCATATATGGTCAATTTTAAGATTACTAAAATCATCAAAGTGCCTTCAGTAAACTAATTTTATGAATTCAGTGGATGTAATGTTTTGCTATTCAGTATAAATTCAATATTTTTTTTTCTGATATTTGATAAGAGAGTATTACAGAGTTAATGAAAAAAGGGCCAAATGTCGTCTGCATAAAAATGACTTTAAACATCTGGCATATGGATTGAATTGGATGCAACTAGATTCGTCTACTTAATGCTCTTGCATGTTGCATGACTGTTTGTAACTGAACTTATTGAAAAATCCAGCTGCTATTGTCCCATAAAATATAAACTGTTCTATCTTTTGCCATTTAATGAAGGCATAGCAGAGATACCATCAGCAATTTCTAGTTCATGAAACAACATTGGTTTACTAATTTCTCTGATGAAGATATATAGGAATTTTCTTCCACTCCTGGACACCGAACAATCTCATCATAAAAATAGTGCTAAGCTACTTGTTATATCAAATTTGTTTAATAATCTCAAAAGGTTTATAGGAGACCATAGGTATTGCTCATATGACCGTTTGGCAAAATTTTCACCATCTTATAATGGTATTTTGGTTGGTTTAGTAATTATCTTAAGAGTTTCTCTAGATACATCAAAAGAAAATAGGTGTGGATCAATTGATTTTCTGATATTTTTGAGATGCAGTGCATATGCACATTTAAGATCAAGGAAACTTGGTAAACACCTTATTAATGTGATGAGGAGAGAAAGAGTCGCTTTAAACCCACAGAGAAGTGCAAGGAACAAAATGAAAGACAAGAAAGAATTTCAAATGTAGCGAAAGGATCCCAATGAGAATACAGAGGACACCCATTAACTGTAAGACTAGTGCTTCTTCTGATGAATATCCAAAAACTTTGATTCATTAAGATTCCCTAAAAAAATAATTTAATCTGTTTCCAAACATTTTATAGCTTGCATCTGGAAAAGGCGCTGCAATGATTTAGACTATTTTTCGTTTTTTCTTTGAGGGGGGTGGTTGAGGAAAAAAGTCACGCATATATCTCCATACATAGTTGGTCAGAGATTTTACAAACCCTAAATGTTTATGTGGACTTCTAAAAGAGATCAGTGATTTTCTGTTTGTTCCTTGATAAGACAAATGGCGTACTCTCGATCAACCATCATCTTGGAAGGTTTTCTGCTTGGATTATCCTTTCCAGAATAGTTGAGTTGGATCTTACGCAATACCATTGAAATCCAACTTTTTCTGTGAGGAACATCGAGACCCCTCTTATGCTAAGAGCCTTCATAAAGAATAAGAAAACATAAACCATTAACTCCCCACCTTCAATTTCTGGTATCCTAGACCCTGTAGATGTAATCGAAGATAAAAAGTTTATTTACCTCCCAAATCCCCTCCTTCATAATTCATCTTTCTAAATATAGATATGCAAAGCATGCTACCATTGTACATTTGGTCTATCCAACCAGTAGTTGAATGCTTGTCTTTTAGCCGCCAATATATGAATAAAGACAATTTTTTTAAAAAAATCTTTAGCATGAACTCTTTCTCCAATCATGTATTTGGATGTGTATTTCTCATTTTTATCTTCATATTTGCAGTGAAACCTGTCATATCATGGTATCAAGGGCGGAATTCTAGTGATAATATCATATACACTGAATTGTTTTATTAGGTCAATCAAGATAACTCCATAGAACTGCAAGAATATTTGTGCTAATTATTTATATAGATGGTTGGTGTTGTTTGTGCGAAATTGTTGCTTTTTTTATTAAAAAAATCTCTCTTTGATGTTCTCTATCCGGAGCACGTTGAGTCACATGCTTCACTTATGATCATTTCATTCTGCATGAGCGTTTTTATACATTTGTTACCAATTCTTGATATTCAGCATGTCTATTTAGTTAATGGCATCTTCTTGATGTACAAAGTTCCCTTTTTTGTGTCATTATACGAAAAATCATTCAGCGATAGTACATTGACAAATCTAATGATGCACAACAGAAGTACCGATTATATATGAGGAGAGTAAGTGTACCGCAACATCAGGGCAGACTTGATACACCATATACAGGGAGTTCAGAAGCAACATTTCGTTCAGTTGATTCATTTGATGGGTTTGATCTTCATTCTCTTGCTGTTTCGAGTCAGCTTTCACCACAAAGTCTTACTACTCTACATTCAGCGCCTAGAAGAGTTACAAATACTAGCATAGGCATGTCTTCCGTTGATCAAATGGGTTTCTTCAATTCTAGTGCACAAATATCTAATGCTTCAAACATAAGGCCTCCGTTGATGCAACAAATTAACAAGCAGCAAATGAACTTCCCTTCTGGACCCTCCACCAGCATGGAGTCAAGGCAGCTTGGTCAGTCACAACAACTGATCCAATCATATGGAAATATGGGACTGCAAGCCAGTGAAGGAGCATCAGTTCTTTTGAACCTACCATCTTTACTAAGAACAAGCACCTCATTCCCTGGAGGCTCCATTAATGCAAACCTGAGTAATTCTTCAGTTATGCAAATGACTCATCGAGGACAGCAATTTTCTCTATCTCAGCAACGGAATCAAATACATGCTAGTATGCCACAACTGCCACAAACAAGGGGACTGATACTAAATGGAATTGCAGGTGAACATGATTCAAGGCTCCCGACAACCATCGGACAAATTCTTTCAAATGAGGTTTCAAGTCATATCTCAGGAAGAAGTGGGAGTAATATGAATGTGGACACTTCATTGCCTGGAGGCTACATGAATGCTTCTTCATATGGTGCAGTTTCTCATGCTTTGTATGCCGATTTTCCTAATAGCTGCATGAATGAATCAACAGGAAGTTGCTATCCTCTTGCACGTAGTGTAGGAGCAACCAGTCTCACTTCAACTGCTATGCCTCCAGTGGGAGATGTCGAAGCATTAGGTAATTCCACTGGCCTAAGAGGGGCGAAGGACTTTGTTCCAAATTATGATCTATTTAGTGAACTTCATCAAAGTAAAAGTCAAGACTGGAAGCTACAGAATATAAATGTTTCTTACCCCTCAGACCAACACCTTGGCTCCAAGCAAAGCAATATTGCCTTTGGTTCTCCATCATTGGCTCATCAAGATTCAAGTGCTACTGTAAAAGATGGGAGTAGCAGGAATACGCGCACTGTTAGGAAGGAGATATTTTCAGTAAGAACAGAAATTGGACATGAGAAAGGAGAGCGCATTGCTCAGCGCAATAGAACCATTCTTGTTGAAAATTCTGTCAGACTAAAGTCTGAAGGCATGTCAGATCCTAGGTATCAAGATGTGCTTTTTGATGACAATATTATACAAAATGAGCTAATGAATGTTGTTGGAAAGAAGGTTAGTATTCTTTTACATCATCTTTATATAAATATGTTGAATAAATCATCCATTTCATATTTTGTCTTTGGTGGTTTTTTCTGTAACTATTGGTTTAATTATTGAACACCATGAACCATAAAGCTTTGCTTCTCCACATGTTTTTTTCCTCATATGAATTATCTTAGATTTCTTGTTTGATACATCAAAAAGTTATCTTCGATTCCTTGGCGTATCATTAATTTGGGAGGAAAAAAACTTTAGTAGCTCTGGAGCCTTTAATTGCTTGTGGAAGATGTTCATTGCATAAATATCTCGGGATGTATTTTCTCTTCATCTTTTCTTTATTTAATATGTACATGTATTGTTTTAGATATTTCTGTCTCACATTGAGGTTTTGGTTAAATTTCAGCAGCAAGAAGGGGTTGTGCAGGTTGATCCTGAGCTTAATTTTGATGGCTATTCCTTGGATAACATTCCATCGTAGCTCACTGGCTTCCTCCAAATGATGCCGCCACCTATGCGCTTCCACAATAAATTCCATAAACTGCTGTCGCTGTCAGGATATAGAAAAAATCCAGAACTTTTGTCTCATGGCCGTCCTCTTTCCCTCATTCTGTCACTTCGGCGACTGTTTGGAAACCATGTCCAGAAAAGAGAGTCCAGATAAAAGTTCTGGAGAGTGGCATCAATCACAAAGACAGGATTGTGCAAAGATGACGGCCAGTATGCAAAGGCATACCTGAAAAGTTTTGAACTTTTGCTTGCTCTAACAAGATAGACCCGGTTTAATGGAGGTTGTGAATTGTGTGGTTGTGGTGTGATCGAGTTTGGTAGTTGGGCAATAGGAGCCTTTAAATACTCTCTTCAATATTTGAGGGGAGTATCTCCTAGCTTCAATAACTAATCTTGTTTCTTTTAGAATTACAATTTTCATGTACAGCTTTCTACTGATTTGTGAAGATGTGGTGCTTTTATTTATTTTTTTATTTGTAAGGTTGCATCATCTCCTTTCCATTGATTCCTGCTGCTGCTGCTGACACTCTTTTTTTTTCTTTTTCCTTGAAGAGGACTGCTAACATTCTATATCTTACACCTTGTTTCTCCAGTTTTCGTTGGGTAGATCATATGCTGTCCATCGGTGCTTTCAGATTGTCTTTTAATGTCGTATATTGTTGTCATTTCTGTCCATCAGATGTCTAACAAAATTTTTTTTAAAAAAATACCGCAGGAAACAACGAAATGCAATATTATAAAAAACGTATAGCAAATCATTAGCGTAAACTACTAAATAGTGTTGTCGATTGAGACATTTACAGGCCTTCTAATGAAACATTATAAATTTTTTTCAATTTCATGCTTTTTTCATCTGTGTATTTATGTAGGACATGAATTTGTGCTTTCTCCTGCAGAGTAAATAAATCAATATGCCGCATGGCAATAAGGTTCTCAAGAGGCATCAATTCAGTTGAATAATATTGTGGTGGGTGTACAGTGATAAGGCCTCATTTAAGCAGTCCTTGTAATGGCACTTGAAGTACAAAATGACATTAAAAATCTTTGCTAAATATAAAGACTAGTGTATTGTCCGTGTTCCTCATCCGTTCATTTGTCACATGTGATGACATGTAAGGAGTTAAAATAAGATGGATATCACGGCAAGCAAGATTTAACAGCCATATTTAATAAAAAAATAAAATGGAAGCTAAAATATTATTCATATGGTGTATATCTTTTTTATTTAATAAAATAAATTAATATTAATGAAAGGTTTTGAATTTTTGATTTTTGTAGTTAACAGCCATAATTTCTGAACTATTGGAGAATAGATAGATTAGATTTGTTAATATTTTTTTAACTAAATTTAAATCTGATCACTGATTATAAAAAAAAAATATGACTCTCAATCTCTCGCATAAGCCCCACAAAATGCGTTGGATTCTAGAAAGACTATAATGAAGAGGACGACACGATCCGAGATCGGAATAGGTTTTTGAACAAGAGCTCTTAGAGTCCAGTACATGTGTGATGGTGAGCAAAGCACAGTTTTCTAATAATGAGATTCATTATTATCTCCATCATGGGATGCCGCCCATCATATGATTCATCCACACCTCATATCCACATCATCTTATGGCCAGTATTTGAAGGGCATCAAGGATTGCATCTGTTTTCCCATATCATCTAATGGTTAAAATTCTATCAATGCTGTCTTATTTCCAAAATCACCTCCAGTTTTGTGTCAAAAACTTCAATTTTATTTCGAAAATTATGCCTACCATGGACGATTTATGAAGGAGTCACAAGGAGATCATAAAGTGAGAAGCGACATGTCTCTGTTTGATTCATGTTAGAATTTTTAGAAGTTTAATAAAGAAGCAATCTAATAATTTGTTTCTTTTCCAGAAGTTACGGAGAGTGATAGAGCATTATGATATTTATATTCAATTGTTCTGTAGTCTGTGATTTTCAATTCAAATTCTCCAATGCCACAAAACTAAAAATTATTTCTTTACTTTCAATCAAACAGCTACTTGCTGAGAGATTGCTTACTACTTCCCATCATCTTTTGCTGCATCACTGTTCTTGCCAAATCCAATGCTTCACAAATTTTGAAATCTCCAAAATTGAGTTTAAGGTTTCATTGTTACTGTGAATGGATACATGGAATGGGTGTGATATCCGACGTACGTGCAACCATTGTCATCACAATGGATAGCGATATAGATGGTTCAATACTCAATAGTGGTGGTCACGGTCGCAACATCGTGATAAACCTAGTGGTGCCAAGAGATTGGGTCTTAATATTGGACTTGAGGGTTGTCCAATCCGTTAGGTGATTTGGATGGATCCGACTGATGGAAAATATTTTAGACCCAGCGGGTCATTCTGATAAGAATCATGTATGATTCAGACTCAATCCAAAATATTTGGATATAGATAGGGTTCGAATTGTGTCCAGGTCTACACTTATTTATTGACATGATTTAAATTTTGTACTTCTAAATCAAACTAAATTTTGACCATCGCTAACATTTCAAAATTCTATGAACTAATGTTTATCTAGAACAGCAATATTCTTCAAAAAATTAATAATCTCAACAGTTAGCCTCTTTTAATGTAGTACGGTTAGTTTGAGTGCTTTTCATTTATAAATAAAGAAAAGAAGAAAGTCCAAAAATAGACCCATATAATGTGTGAATTGGGTCGAGTTGGGTCGGATGAGGTCAAAGTTTATCAAATCTAGATCTGGCCTGAAATGTGGAATAGGTCTAATATTGAACCAGGCCAGACTCCACAAGTTTTCAAGGGTAGGTTGGGTTGGGTCTAACCAAGTTCGGTTGGGTCGCATATCAACCTAGCCCATTTGCAGCTTTAGCTAAATCAGTATTTTCTTGAAACTGCATTCAACAATGGACACATCAACCTAGTCTCCTATGAGATTGAATGATAGGGCAATAGCTCCCTATCAGAAATTGTCGTCCAATCCGATAATGGTAGCAGAGAAGTATTCAAATTTTGGAAATATTCTAAGACCAGAAAACTGGGTAGCTATCAATGATGTTGGCCACTTAAGAAAAAGTCAAGACGAACTGCCACGTGCACGGCATTTCAAAACTTGTAGGTTCTAAAGTTCTATGCTGGTTCCAATAAATAAATAGTGTAGGATGAGGGCTTCGTACCCTTACAGCTTGATCTTGAATTTATTGATGACTACTTTTGTAGATATCGGATCCATGGAAAAGAAGGGAAAAAATAAATAATGTGTGAAGAGAAACAGATCTGAGTCGAAGAGTATAGCGGGGTTTGATCCTTATTAAGATGATAGATTGCTTGCTAAAATTGCATCAGGATCCTCTCCCTCTCTGTAACTAATACCATGGTCATGCTGTTCCCTTGTTGCTTTGATCTTGAACAATAAAAACTAATCTATCAAAGGATATCACTAGTGACATCTCAGTTCCAAAATGCAAATACAATATATATATTTATATATATATATAAAAAAAAAAATTTAAGGGCTCCCCCTTGCTCACCTTTGAGCAATTTTAATTTGTGAACTCTGAAGGCTACTCATTGCCAAACCAAATTTTTGCAATTTTAATTTGTGAACTCTGAAGGCTACTCATTGCCAAACCAAATTTTTGCAATTTTAATTTTTTTGCATGCGATTTTTCCCAAACAAGACATCAGCAGTTCAGCTAGTTGAAAATTCCTGATGCTGATCTCTGACTAGCGCTAATTTCTTGAAATGATCCTAGTATACTTTTCGTACTACGGTTTAGGTAAAACGCAGTTCAGGCTCAGGTTGGTTTAAGACAGAATCAAAAGCTAACTGCTCCATCAGACTGGCACAACGCAGAACTTGCTCAATCTTCCATCTGAGTTTGAGAGATTCAACTTCCTAGGTTTTCTCATTGTGCCTTAGGGGGACTGCTGATACTCGAACCTTTCTCTCAGTATAACGAACAGTTTCATATATATATATATATATATATATATATATATATATATATATATATATATATATATATAAGTTCTGGTATGAAGTTGATCTAATCAAACTCTGGTTGGTGGCCTTCCATCAAACATTCAAAGGTTGAGCTGAGAGGAAAACCATAAAGCTTTTGCAGATGAGACCACCTACTACCGAGTCTCGTTGCCTTCAGAGAGATCTACTAGAGCCTAGAGGTCTGGTATGTAGTGACAGGAAAGTGATGAACGAGTCTCCTTACTACATAATGAAACTTCACAGCATCTGATTAAATAAAAACTTATTGGTAGATTTTCAGAGTTAATCAGGCAAAATAACATGCTTAATTCTAACAGAAGCTCTAACAGGCATATTTTATTGGAAGCTGACGAGTAAATTAGGTTTAAGAAGGAAGATATTTAGGAACGAAGCAGAGATGAAACTTTTAAACAATTAAACAGAAAAGCCTTCTGAAATGGAGGGAAGGTGATTCTCCGAGGTTTTAATGGAGAAAAAGAACTTTATATAGATGATCACATACTTATACATGACAATGAAAAAAGTGGAGCAGATTTAACATTAATGACTCCAATTAAACTGTGGAAGACTCATCTCCAAAGCTCACTGATTCCAGCCAGCTTAAATATTACCAAAGAACCCAACCCTTACAGTCTGTTCAGACATTCTAACAAGAAAAAGCTCATGCTGATCAAAAAGCCAAACTAACTGTTAGGTACCATTATTTTGGCATGATCTGCTGCAAATTCTAACATTTGGCAGGCATTTATTGAAGAGCTGATAAGAAATCAGTGGAATTTTTGAACAAATTAGATTCTTATTCATCTATTTTCACGGGTCATCAAGCACAGCATTAAGCTTAGCACAATGAGATGCCAGATGTTTGTAACCAAAAGCTAATAGACAAAAATGTGCATTGTTTACCTGCTGGCATCCAATCATTACTGGAAAAGTATAAAGTCGAAGGAGATCAAGATAAGAATTTACAGACAGTCTTCTGAAGTTAAATGAAGCCGATGTGGTGAGAATATAATGGAGGACAACAGATTATGCTGAATATTATCGTATTTCCTATGAGTACAAAAGACAACAAAAACAAAGGAACAGATCAAACATTATTGACTCGAGTAATTCTGAAATACACTAAATCTGTTCTTCATCCCGAATGAGCCCAACCAATATGCAGCTATGAGTTTCTCCCAAACAACAGGGAATGTGAGCAGACTCCCAACTTTTCTACAACTTCGTAACGATGCTTGGTTACCGCAACAACTTTTGCCAATCATTTCAAAATGCCAAATACTCATCAGTTTGGTCCATGTTCGTTGATCAGCCATCGCAAGAATCAAAGAATCAGCAGCAGCAGCAGGAGGCATGCTTCAGAGCTATTGGTGGAGCAGTAAAAGAGTTGAAGCAACAAGAAGCAGTACCAAGGTAAAGACACCAACAGCACCACCATTCCTGAAACCTTGGCTCGTTGGAATGGTATCGGGCAACGAGCACTCCTCCCCATTGAAGACGACCTTTGACGGGAAACCATCCCCTGCAACCACATTGATCCCAGGCGTTGCCCTCTTCGTAAAGGAGATCACAGACTGCTGCTTCCCTGGCACTCTGGGATCGGTCGCTGGGTTGGCTCCATTTGTCTCCCCCACAAGATAATTCAACCCCTCCAGGCCCTGCATGAAGATCGTGTTGTTCCCCATCTTCGTCCCATTGAACGAATACGTATCGTCGTAGCCATCATAGGCCTTGTCCATCTCCACGGCAAGAAACCAGTTGGCGAAGGGCACATCTTCCCAATTAAACAGCGTCACCCTCGCACTCCAACCCCGGCTGTAGTCGGTGTTGATGTGCCAATTGATGCTAACACCGCAGTTATCCCCGCAGGGCATCGGGCTTGGGACGTTCAAGTGCTTGATCTCGGCCCAAGCCCGGGCCTTGTCGGTCCGGTTGTCGAACGGAACGAGAAGGGCCTCCGGCGGGAGGAGGAGGGCGGGGGCGGTGGCATTGCAGGTGCGGCCGCCGCGGCTGGCGGGGCAACCGCAGGCGCAGGTCTTGCAGGGGACGACGGAGTCGTTGTAGTACGCGGAGAAGGAGACGCAGCACTTGGGGCTGGCCCCCTTGGGAGTGGTGATGTTGCAGACGACCTGCCAGCTCGCGATGGCGGAGGTGTCCGACTCGAGCCCACTGGGGTCGGGGAACAGCGTCGGGCTGACGCGGATCGGCTGGCGGCAGCTGTAGTCGGGATTGAGCTTGCTGCCGGAGATCCTCCAGTTCTGGGGAGGGAAGAGATCGGTGCGGTTGAGGTCGGGCGGCATCTTGAAGACCTGGACCTGGAAAGCCGAGGAGGACTGCGACGGGTCCATGGAGGCCGGAAGGATGGTACCGTTCCGGCAGCAAGACGGGATGCGGCCGAGGTCGGTGTCGTTGAATCTGGTCGGCGGGAGGTCGAGGATGGTGGGCTTGGCCTCGCAATTGAGGACCTTGGAGAAGTCTAAGTCCTTGAAGTACTCGCCCTGGCGGCCGTAGATGCAGTCGGTGGCGTCGACGAGGAGGGGGTAGGCGCCCTTCATGGAGTAGATGAACTCGTCGCGCATCCACTCCCAGGAGAGGTGCCAGTTGTCGAGGCGGCCGAGGGGGCTGTGGTTGTCGATGGTGACGAGGGCGAGGTAGCTGGAGTCGAAGGCCTGGATGACGTCGTAGGAGATGGTGAGGTCGCCGGAGCGGCGGGGGAGGTAGGAGTCGGAGACGTCGACATCGGAGGAGTTGGTGGTGGTGTTGGGGGTGAAGTCGGGGTTGGGAAGGCAGCAGGTGGCGAGGGAGGTGTTGGAGGGGGCAGCGGGGGAGGGGCAGGAGAAGGCAGGGTCGGCCAGGGAGAGGGAGGAGGGGAGGGGGGCGGCGGGGGGAGGGGAGCCGAAGAAGGTGCCGCCGATGGAGATCTGGGCGCGGATCTGGGAGGGATCGCCGGCGACCTCGATGGGGTACTTGAGGTCGGGGTTGGGGGAGCCGGAGAAGGAGGTGGCGGAGTCGTTGGGGGTGGAGTAGGGGAAGGAGGAGCCGTCGGTGAGGATGGCCGAGGAGGCGGAGACGAGGATCTCGCGGTGGCGGAAGCCGATGAGGAACTCCCAGGCCTTGAGGTTGGTGGTGCCGGAGTTGAGGATGGTAGCGGTGGCGTTGAAGGCCCAGGCCTGCTCGTTGGGGTCGCGGACGAAGGGCCGGAGCCGCTGCCCCCGCTGGAAGTCGTAGGTGAGGAGGACGCCGTTGCAGTCGAAAGCCGAAGGCGCCGGCGCGGGGGCATCAGCCACCCGCTGTGATCGCGATGGGCGGAACAGAAGGACAAAGGAAACGAAAGCCAGAAAGAGACAGAGATGGAAAGAGGATCTGAGAGAACCCATCGGTCTCCCCAACTCTCTCTGTCTATGTTTTGCTCTTTCTAGGGACAATGGGGAGGATTTGGACTAGATTTTTAGAGGGGATTAGAAGCTGGAGGAGGAAACCGCGTGGGGTGGACAGGGAAAACAGCTGGGGGGAGGAGGCTGGGAGGGGTTGAATGGGTGTCTCCTGGGGCTTTTTTTGTTTTGGTTTTTTAATGGGAGGGAAGGATGCCGGCTGGGAGTGGGAAAGAGGGGAAGGGCTTAGAGGAGTTGGGGTCCGATGGATGCGTACATTTGGATATGTTTTTTAAGGTTCTGGACACGGGTCTTTGGAGCGTCGTGACCGGAGAGAGAGACGGTATGGACGCGAGGAGAGGGGAGAGACGGTAGGAGATTTCCACTGTTACTTAAGCATGTAAAATAGCCTCCTATATCATTATTGCTAATTGTAATAGAATATACATATATATATATATATATAGAGAGAGAGAGAGAGAGAGAGAGAGAGAGAGAGAGAGAGAGAGAGAGAGACAGGGAGGTGTTGGATCCTCACTAGATTAAGCTAAAATATGATAACAAGCTGAGGCTGTCAGTTGTTATTTTGTTTTAATTATTTTATCTTTTCCTTTCAGTTTTGAAATGTCAAGAAAGCAACGGAAACGCTGGTTAGGGAAGACATCCGTGTGGGCCCCATCGTTTTCCAGGTTATGCGCCGGTCTATTCAAACACAGCGTAAGAAAGCGAGCAAGTTGGTGGAAGCTGGCATTGCCAATGTTCATGCCTCTCCATGTGGCTCTCCTCCCTTTTTCGTCCGTGCGTTGGTAAAATTAAACTTAAAAAAAGTGGGATTCCAAGACCTCGTCAACTTGATACTGCGCCAACTTATGTCGACTGGCTCTCGGGCCATGCTTGGATTGTGCCCGACCGTCGAGCGCCAGAAATTAAACCATGCTAACGAATGATGAAGAAAGAATACTTGCAAGAAACCGCAGGGAATGAAACACTAGACCTCCCCTCCGCATCGGCAACGAAAGGCAACCAATATTTTGGCTTGGGCACGCATTGCTAAACTTAATTCTCTAGCCTAATTAGTTTTTCTATGAGACCCCGGCAATCCAACTCCTGCACAAGTACAGTCCGCGTGATTCATAATATAGTCTCAATTTTTGTTTGTAAGTAATAAACTTGCCTATGTACAATTTTCATCTACTCTTCCATTCCAAAAATAAACTTCTCCTTAGCTCTGTGCCATCGCTCTCTCTTGCATTTGAAAATGTCTATGACCCATTTTGCTCTCTTGTATATCGAAATATTTAAAATTTTGGTGCTGCAAGATGAACAAATTACAGAAAATATAGAAAATTTTTTAGATTGGAAACATTTTTGTTGAAATATAAATATATGGGACAAGTAAATCAACGGGCATTGTCCAAGAATACTCTTTGCACGAAAAGGGCATAATGTTAGTCAAAAGCTGGCCTAACATTTGTCAACCAAGGAAATCAAATACACCTAACTTCATTTTCGGAAAGCGGCTGAGAAGATTTAAATCCAAATTCTAATCATTTTGAACAATAGGGGAGAATAAAAATAGGTCATCCAATACTAGATTATATCTTATAATTATTGATATCGTTTGTGCCGACAATCTCTTGCCGCCGATTCTAAAATGCCGATGCGGGACCATCTTTATGAACCTGTAAGACAACATATGCAAAATTAAAGAGCTCACTAAATTGGTTCTAGCTGGAGCCTCTAGTCTTATTTTAGAAAGGATTTGTTTTTGCAGGCAAGTAAGAAAAAAAAAAGAATAATGATGCCTATATTAGAAGATAGTGGAGCGTTCTTCCTCTTCTTACTTTTGTGGATGATTTTTCGGACTTTTGTATAGCTGAAACCCTATATCTTCGATGAATCATATCCGAACAAATTTCGAATTGTGCCGTAACAATTTGCTGATGTGGCGCAATAACCGATTACGTGTTGTAACCATCCAAAATCTCGTACGCATTTGAGGCATAGACTCTGCTTAGCTTGGATTAGTCGTCCGGATTGTTGAACTGAGCTGATGGACTTTGGCTTTGGAGATCAGCTCGTCTTGACTTTCAAGTTGGCTCGAAATTCTAATTAGAATGCTCTGGAGAGTTTTTAAGGATACGTAGATCACCGTATGGACGATGAGTTGGATTAATCTGATCGCCCTATATCACCTTGATTATTTATTATCCTAATACATATCTTTTTATTTGCAAAGAGTACGTTGTTCATACTAGCTAAACTACACCGGAATCGTAGAGTTATAAGCCTGTTCGTTGAATCGTAAGCTGTTGTCCGCGAGCATGCGGAAGAGGGGGTCACGTGGTTGGCTCCGTGATTCTCGTCAATCGTCATATACGTTGTTATTTCGCGCTCTTTGTTTTCAGAAAAAAAAACACAAAAAGAAAGAGGCAGGGTCTGACACGTAGAAATTAAAAGAAGGAAACAAAAGGTAGAAATATCACCGCCCAACAAATGGAGCGGCGGCCAAACGGAGGCTTTCTCTGGGAACCTTGCATGAGCGTGGGACCAGGCCTCGAACGTTTCACATGGCCGTCGCGTCTTCGAGTTCACAACGACGAGAGGGATGAGGGTATAGCACGATTGAATCGTCCAACGACCACTACAGTACTCAACGCGTTTCTTTTGGTTACCGATGTTTCTCCTACATAATACATTGCAGCCCTTGTGCCAAAAATTTAAGCTTTCGTGGCTGCTCCGCTAAGCAAACCAAAGTCCCATTCCGGAACTTGGATAATCGACAATAGTTTTCATTGGAAGGTTCTAAGGTTTCATGCTGGCTCCGCTTCATAGTTTTTGACCCGTTTTGGATTGTATCTTTCGCCCGCAAAAATATAATTTTTTTTTTCACCATGTCAACCGTTGGATCGCATTTTGTATAATTTCAAAGCATTCTAATTTTTCTCTTTTATTTACTTGCATTAGATCTTAGAGCAATCATTGTGTGATCCATTAGTTAACATCGCAAAAGAGGAGAGGATACAACGTGAGTCCTTTTTGACCAAGGTTCAATTCTCCATGGAGCTCGTTTTGCGAATGGACCCTAGCATAATTATGGTGCGGGGTATAATTTCTCCTAGTACAGGGACCATCGCCGCCTCGTAAGATGGAATCAGATGGCGCTAAAAATCTTAGCTAGCCGGCTGTGGAAAGATGGCTAAAACAACCCCGTGACATTCGCCATCTCTGCCGTCTCATTATCCCATTGATCACCCTTCCATCATCTCCTATTTCTTGAGCTAATTGTCTTAAAAAAAAGAGCTAGACATCGCCCAAGGGTAGCTTCTGAGCGCAGGAGGCCATGATGTCGGGAGAGAGAGACGAAGAGAGGGTGAGGATTAGGAGATCCATATGTTTATAATTACCCTGATTCAAATACTTGGATGCACCACTCAAGACTCGAACTCAAATTTTTCAGTCACTAGTAAAAAGGGTGCAACAATTAGGATTCCCATTTATCCTTCTTTCCTTTTTTTTTTTTGGTAAAAAAAATGAAGGGATTTACCCTAATTTTATTAAGGAGTGAAAACAGGAGAGTATTTACAGGAGGAAGGAGATTAATGCTCTTATTGGGACCCTTCAGGAACTAGGTGGGTGAGAGAGCTCCTTAGTTTCTTATGCTCTTCCAACAATGCAGGTTGGAAAGAAAGAAATAGAGACCAGCCCAACTCTCTCTCTCTCTCCCCCCTTGAAGCTCCTTCTTTCAAACGATAAATCTTCCTTTGAAGTTCCTTGTTAGACTAGAATAATTTATCCAAGAGTTCCATTAGCTACAATAATAGAGACCTTGCCAGCTGATGGTTGTTGGGACAATGCTGCAGGGTTGCATAGAACCATGTGGTGAAGAAGCTAGCATGGACCACCAAGGTGGTAGCTCAGTTGGAACGGGGCGTTTACTTCCAACCAAGTGGTTCCAGGTTCGAAACGCGCGGGCGTCGATTAAATTTGGGGACCGAATGCTCCACGCCTGGACACGGGGTCTGGAAGTGCTACTGGTCGGCTGATAGCCTGGGTGGTGCCAGGTGTGACGTACTCACACGGAGGGTCGGGTCGGGTAACCAAGCCGGCTCACGGGTGGGGAGGGTATAAGTAAAATAGGTCGGCGTGCCCAACACACGACCCGGTTTGCCCGCATCGAACATTCTCCTGGCGGGGTGGGGGGCCCAGTGGGGGCTGCTACGCGGGATTGGGCTTGTCCCTTCCTCCCCCCTGCTCCCTTTTTTTAGCAAAAAAAAAAAAAAAAGAAGCTAGCATGGACTTGGATCGAGGATCGAATTCCTGTTGGCGTAATATTGCTGCTGTTGTACACGACTCATAGAAGAATATATTGATCTAAAATGCTCTAAATGAACTATTTTGCAGAGGAAAGATAGATGGTTCTGATGGAAGACCGATCAATTGAGATGAGCATTAATTTCTTTGCTTTTTCAGTTCTCATTCCCACGTCCGCATGCCGCGTATCCTGTCGATCCATATATTTATTTGACAAGGAGTCAAGCACCGAGCTCAAGCTTTTAAATTTATATTATAATAATAAAAATAAAAAAGAATTTAAGTATGAAGAAAAGTTGTGGGATTGAGATTTAGCCGAAGAGACGAGGATATGCATGCCTAAGCAGGGGCGGCCCAATACATTTGGGGGCCTAGGGCGAACTCACTAAATGAGGCCTTTTTTAAAATAATAATAATAATAATAATAAATTTTTAATAAGTATAAAATAGAAGTGAAAAATTGTAACAAAATTATAGAAATTGCAACAAAATTAGGGGAATTAAACGCTGGATGTTGAAATTTGAAAATATAATTAAAAGGGGATTAGAAGAATAACAATCAAAAGGGGATTAGAAGAATCACACCGTGTATGCCCACTGAGTCACTGTCACAGTGTCAGACTGACAGCAGTGACAGGCTCAGTCTCAGAAGTCAGACCGTCAGACGTGAGGGAGGGACTGAGGGGACGGACGGGCCCGCCGGGGTCACGGCCTCACGGGACTACGGGAGCCGGGGCCGGGGAGGGAGCCTCACGCCGTCTGCCGTCACGGCCTCACGCCTCACGGGAGCCGGGGCCGGGGGCGAGCGAGGAGCGAAGGAGGTCACAGCTCACGGGAGACGGGAGTGACGGCCAGACATGGTCACAGGAGCCGGGGCCGGGGAGGGAGGCGACTGGCAAGGAGGTGGAGCCGTGGAGCGGTGGAGGTCACTGCGGCCTGCGGGCTGCGGCCTGCGGCACTGCCTCTGCCTCACTGGTCACGGGAGGCGGGAGCCGGGGCCGGAGGCCCGGGAGGGAGGCGAGGAGGTCGTAGCCTCGCAGGATCGCCGGGATGCTGCCGGGGACTGGGAGGCGCTCAGGCGGAGCCGTGGAGGAGACGACCTCGCCGGCTCGCTGGATTGAGCCGGACGGGCCGACGGGGTCACGGCGACACGGCCTCACGGGAGCCGGGGGCCCGGGAGGGAGGCGAGGAGCCGAGGAGGTCGCGGGCGGTGGGACCGCCTGGATGCCGGGGAGGCGGGCTGGCGGGGACCGTCGCGGGATGCCGGGGCCCGGGGAGGCGGGGACTGGGAGGCGGACTAACGGAGGCGCGGGAGCACGATGAGGATTTTAAAGAGAGCCAGAGACCCAGTCGAACAGAGTTACAGAAGTACAGAACAGAAGAGGATTGAGGACTGAGGAGTGGAGGAGAAGTGGAGACGATGAGGATTTTAAAGAGAGCCAGAGAGGAATGATGGGCGATGGCCGATGGGAGTGGAGCACCCGCGTCTTGTCGAGGTAGCCGTTGGCTCCTGCGGCCTTGCCTCTACTCTACAGACAGTGACACTGTAGCTAGCTAGGAGCGGGAGGCCGAGCTGAAAGGCTAGGAGCCTAGTAGCCTACGAGGCCGTCGCGCGGGGCTGCGGGGGCCTTCTCTCGAGCCGGGGCCTTGGGCGACCGCCTAGGTCGCCTAAGGCTTGGGCCGCCCCTGTGCCTAAGTGAATTAAGATGTCAAATGGCACCGTTTGAAAATAAGCAGTTTTTTTTTTTAACTTAGAAATTAGCATCTTACAGGGGCTAGTACAACATCGTTCGGTTTTATGGGAAACCTTCCACTACCAAAATTTTGGTCACTAAAAAACTCAAATTTTCTGCCCAATTTTTTCATCGGAAAAAGGCGCCATTCGTAAAAAATTTTTCAGACTAAATTTTTTTTAGTCACTGGAGGTGAACCTTTAAGGACCAAAATTTAGTCGCCAAAAGTTTTACCTCCAGCCAACGCGAAATATTGGACTCGTGCCAACTTGGTATTACTTTTCCGTGACCAAATATGCATTTAGTCGGTGTAGAATAATTATTCAGTAACTAACAAGAATGTTGGTCGCAGATAGCCTTATTTTCAGCGACCAAACTTGAGTCGCCAAACGTTTTACCTCCACCCCGCCAACTTGGTTTTGATTTTCCGCGACCAAATATACATTTAGTCGGTGTAGGACAATTATTCAGTAACTAACAAGGATGTTGGTCGCAGATAGCCTTATTTGCAGCGACCACTATTCATTTAGTTGCCAAAAGTAGTTGCTGAAAGTGTATTTTCTTGTACTGAGTAAACATGTAACACAATAAAAAAACCGGTGAAATAACAGTAACTCGTATATTTGTGCAAATTTGGACGAGGGACAGAACTAATGGAAAAAGTGTAAACCAAACAACAAGCTATACAACTTCATGAAATATATCAAAAAAAAAAAAAGGGAAAAGTTTTCAAGCTTCTGGAGCAAAATTGCAGTCATAATAAACCCCACATAGCCTCTTTCAATTATGTGGTCTAAAGAGAACGGGTGAAAACTTATACCAACAATGTAAGGGATCGGAGATCTTCTTCTTCAAGAGTTCGGGACTATGGGTGATGGAAGAGAAGGTGACAGGCCTCAAACAGAGGGATGTATAGAAGGGTGAAATATGAGATATGGATAGATATAGAGCTAGAGGCCTCAAGTGGACTTGTCATCTATCCAAATTTCGCACTTTATTTTTGCTAATGATTGTATGCTTCTTGTTTGGGCTATGAGATAGAATGCTCGGGCGATACGGAGCATCATGGAGGCTTACTGCTCTAAATCTAGACAGTAGGTTAATCTGACCAAGTCAATCATCTGTTTCAGTTCGAAATCAAGCCTCGTCTCAAGTCCACCATTAAGGAAACCTTGGGAGTGGGAGAGCAGAAGGGACTCTTGAGGTATCTGGGTGTGCCAATCACCAGAAGGCAGCTTCGGAGGGTGGATTGTAGCAATATTGAGCATAGCATTATGCAGAGGCTTGAAGGGTGGCAGTCGAAAACACTCCCCATGATGGGCAGAGTCACTCTGGTGAGAATTGCCCTCAGCTCGGTATCGATTTACCTGTTATCCAATACCATTATGCCAAAAGCCCTGCTGATGAGATTGGCGCAGATGTTCAATAACATCATTTGGGGGAGGCGTGAGGGCGGAGCTGGAGTGCATTTGGTGGCCTAGGAGGTTGTTTGTTAGCCCTTCTGCAGTGGGGATCGGGTATTCAGTCTTTGCTGACGAGGAGAGATTCTAGCAACTAGACATGTTGTTAGGTATCTGCTTGAGCCAAAGAGCCTGTGGAGTACTATGATGAGGGCTAAGCATGGCACATGGACTATGATGATGGACTTTCAGACCGGTCAGCATAGCTCCTTCATCTGACGGGAGATGTGTGCTCGCATCCCACTGGTGTTACCTAGCATGAGATGGTCGATTGGGGATGGTCGAGTAATTATTGTGATGGATGATAGTTGAATGGATGAGCTACCATTATGTCTTTGGCCCACTATGGTTGACCTAGAGAGCGCGAACGACCTCAAAGTCTGCGACCTGATTATCTCAAGGGAGAGAAGATGGAACGAAATAGTTGTCCAGCATATCTTTGTGGCTCAGTGGCTCTTCCGATTCCTACTTAGGGGGTCACTGATAAAAGGTCCTGAAGATCAACCTGTAGGTCAAAAGTGAGATCTAGTGACGTCTGCGACATGTTTAGAGCTGAGGCTACTCGGATGATGGATGGAGGTTGGATCTGGAAGCTCCGCATTCACCCCCATGTTGCTCTGTTCCTTTAAAAGGTTGCGTGGGGCTGCTTACCGACTAGGGATGTTTTAGCTAGACGGAGGTTGAGGCTCAATTTTGCCTATGATGGATGTCCAAATATCGAGAAGTCATTTCCCACGTTTTGTTTAGGTGTCCGAGGGCGGTTCGGATGTGGAGATTGGCCAGGGCTACTTGGAGCTTCATGTAGTCCATGACCCCGGTTGAGAGCTTTCTTGTTTACCTAAAGGGATCCATGAGGAGCCCTGCTACTGCATTATAGGGAGTCAGGCCGGCCTATGTGGCCTATCACATAGTCTTCAAGAGTAGTAGGCAACATCTAAGGACTGTGGTCGATGGAGCTTTACTCCATGAGGCCAAAATCATCTAGGCTCACTCCTATATATGGCGCATCTGGGATTGCAAGAGATAGTTGGGACTTCCGTTCATATTTTGCGATGACCTAGGTGGTCTTTATTTTTTGGGATCCCCTACCTCTGAGTTTTTTCAAGATGAACTTTGATGGGAGTGCGACTGATGGAGGCAACAGGAGTAGAGCGGGATTTGTGATTAGGGACCCCAACTCTAGACTTGTCGCATTCGGAGGGTGGTGCATTTATGATATCTCCAATTCTTGTGCGGTGCTGAGGGCTGCCTGGGAGGATATCATCTATCCAAGGTTCATGTTGGGAGTGGATTGTATTCACCTTGAAGGAGATTTGGTTACAATGATCGAGTGGATCTAGGGCCAACACAAATCTAGCAATAGACATCCACTTCTGCAGGACATCCGCAAGTAGATGATGGACTGAGGTGCTATTTGGGCCACTCATGTATATCATGAGATAAGCAGGGCTGCTGAGTAGGTCACCTCTTTTATTGCCCAACATTCGGGTGATATCCTCTGGGAGAGTTATGAGACTATTCCATTGCCTTTTCTCTATCTTTTTTTTTTCGACTTTTTTGGATGTAGTCATGCTAGAACAGTGTGATCCTCCTGGACTATAAAAACAAAAATAAAGAAAAAAAAATCAGAAGTGATTTTTGCCATCACCAATTCATGAGCAACATAAATGATCATAAAGACAAATAAGGACAACCACGTTAACAAACCAGCTCAGAAAACAAGTGATGGAGCCCAAGGCTTCTGAGGTCTCTCTCAGCAGAAAATGCAACCTGCAAAACTGTACAGCCAGTCCTCAGTGGGCCAATCTACTGTCTAATGAATTTCTAGCTCATCCCTAGAATCATTTTTCGATTAAAATCAAGAAAACCGAGTTGTTCTGTCATGCTCGTCCTCCAGTGCTAAGAGTCTTGGCCTACCTTGTAGTGCTCAGAAAATCCAAAAAAAATAACATTCTGGGCTTTGTCCACGAAAATGACAATTAAAGGCCGAACACTAGGTGTGAGTTGACACTGGATCCAAACATCCCGGGCAACCCGGCCCAAATTATGGACCATGGACTATAGAGACCAGCCAACCCATAATAGTAGTACAGGCGTTTGCCGCCTACTGGAGTGGTAAAAATCCGGGCATGGGGTGGTAGATGCTTTTCTATCCGACTTGGTCAGGACCCAAATTTTGGGCAATAATATATGCCACAAGGAGGACTAGAGTTTAACCAAAACAATGAATGTTCCAAACAATAGATTAAGGGGATGTAAAACAGCTTTTTTTTTCAATTTGATCAAAGTTCGAAGACGGTATCCAATCTTGACATGATTTTAAAGCACTACAATAACAAACCAAATTGTCCAAATTTGAACCTAACTTAACTATGACTCGGCTTTAGAATTTTTGCAGGGAGAGCTATGACTGTCGAAAAATTTAAATATTCAAACTCGATATGATTCTAACATGTTTCCAGTCCTGAAGGAAAGACCTCATTTCACCTGAAATCACAGATTGATCCAGATCCGACTCCATTTTAGATTAAGATGAAGTTACATGCCCAGGCCATTATAGCCTCACTAGGTTTTCTTTGAATTTTTGCCCCTCTTAACTGGCTAATTAGTTTCCCGGTCCACGCAAGCCAGTCTGCCTAATAATTCTTTAATAGAAGTAACCCGCCGTGGTATCTGGCCTATAAGCAATTTAAATGAAATGACCGAGAATCTGAGGTGGTTTCACGTAGTTACTGCTTTTGTCCCACCCGAAAGCTACCTCCGAAATCAAAAAGGCCGACCGTTATATTCGAGGGACCACGGTTGGTCCATTGGACCCCTTTCAATGAACCAATCGGATTATCCGACCGTTGGAGCTCGAAAGTGGAGCGCCTCCCAATGGCCAACTAGCCAAACCCGGGTCAAACTCGACCGTTGGAGAGGTTCGAATTCATTCCCCGCTCTAAGTGGATAGGAGCAAAAGGGATCTCTCTTATATTCGTTCCCTCAGATTGACCGTTTTGATAGCTTTAGAGCTTCTTCTCTATCTGTTACAAATGTTTTTTTTTCTCGATTTTCCAGCTTATTAGTGCTCGAAACTTTTTCTTGGCGTTTTATCTCTCAATTTTTTAATATATATATATATATATATATATATATATATATATATATATATATATATATATATATATATATATATATATATATATATATATTAGTTCCTCAATTATAGTTATTAGGCACAACTAGATCTTCCATTTGCTTACCTCTTTTTGAGTTGCAAAATGATCTTAAGTGCCTCTTATTAATGAGCTTTTAGGATAACCTGTTCTGGAGTGGGAAGATTAACACAAGTTTCCCATCAAGCGATGCATGGTAATCCTGGATTACTAACAGGTTTCTTGTTGTTAGGCGTGCAACTCTTTGCTTATAAAGGAGCTTGGCACTCGGACTGGATTTGAGGAAAAAAAGCTGTTATGGGGGAATTGAGCCGCCATGCCCCACGTGATCGGCACGCGTATCCAGGAAAGCTACAGCTGCCCTATGATCCAGCACTCCGACCCCGAGTCGGACCTCCTCGGCTCCGCAGCCCGACCCCGGGTCGGCTGCCCTATGATCCAGCACTCCGACCCCGAGTCGGACCTCCTCGGCTCTGCAGCCCGACCCCGGGTCGGCTGCCCTATGATCCAGCACTCCGACCCCGAGTCGGACCTCCCCGGCTTCGCAGCCCGACCCCGGGTCGGCTGCCCTATGATCCAGCATTCCGACCCCGAGTCGGAGATCTTTTGATAACGACAGGCTATTCTCCAGAGGCACGCCGCGGCCTCCTGCTCCACTACTCCCTGCAACGGCTGTACCCGATGCTGCCCACGATCTCCTGTATCAACCGTACAAAGCGGAGCTCCACTACGCCCTGCCATGACCGTACCCGGCGCTGCTCCACGACGCCCCGTAACGGCCATGTCAGTGGCCATTCTATCGTGCCCCACGACGACAAACCCCCCTGAGAGACCTCCCAGCCAGGTATATATGCGGCTGGGGGGAGAAGGGGGGGTAAGCAATACCTCCCAGAGCACTCTCTCCCACTTGTGATTATCATCTCTCCTCCTCCAATCTCCTCTGACTTGACCGTCGGAGGGCCATCACCACCCTGGTGGTGGTGCAAGGCTTGTTTGCAGGTTCCTTGGCGGAAGGTGGAGCGCAACCAGCACCAACCAAGACAACTCAGGCGGAACCCCGTTCACACCGTCGTGTCAATCGTTCTCGGTTTGGACCACCAGCAACAGTTGGCGCTAGAGGAAGGGACGAATCTCAGAACGATCGTAATGGCACGGCGAGGTGGTCGCGGAGCTTCCAATGCTTCCGGTCGCGGAGCCTCTCGCGCCTCTGGCCGGGAGGCTGCTGCGTCCCCAACACACTCTCAGCAGCATTCCACCGCTTCTCCTCCCATTCAGACGGTCGAACCTGCTCAGTTCGACCAGCTAGCCCAGCAGGTTCGCACCCTCGCGGAGGCAGTGCAGAATCTGCAGGGTGTGATCTCTCGGGTGCCGCAGCGGGCTCAGGAGCCGCTGCTCCCCGAGCACTCGCCTCTTCCTCACAACCCGCGCTCCTTCCTCTCCCATGGAGAGGAGCGCCGGCGCGGGGAGGATTCTCGAGTGCGGTCCATTCTGCCAGGACCTTCTCATCGGAGCTGCGCGGGGTACGAGAGGCGGACCCGGGCGCGTTCTCAGACACCCCAGTCCTCGAGGGGCCCGCACTCCAGTCGGTCCCCCTCGCGCCGCTCCTTGTCTCCCACCCACCGGTCGCGCTCCCTGGACCGGCGGGTGGACGATCTCCACAGACAGCTCCAGGTCCTGAAGGGCCACTCCAAAGATCCCTTCGCCGACTTGGAAATCTCCTCCCAGCCGGCGCTTGCCTCAAGGATCCTGCGAACCCTAAACCCGCCGGGGTTCAAAATGCCGGCGATCGAACCCTACGACGGGGCGGCGGACCCACGGGACCACGTGGAGAGTTTCAGGACTCTTATGCTCCTCCATGGAGCATCGGATCCTCTCCTCTGCAAGGCCTTCCCGGCGACCCTCCGCGGCCCGGCAAGGGCGTGGTTCGCCGGTCTGGAGGCTAATTCCATCCAGTCCTTCCACCAGTTCACCCGTCTCTTCATCAGCCATTTCGCCGTCAGTAGCCGGCGAAGACTGGTCTCCGACTCCCTCTTCGATGTCCGGCAGAACGAGGGAGAGAGCCTGCGGGATTATCTCACCCGCTTCAACAAGGCAACACTGGAGGTCCGGAATTTGAGCCAGGAGGTGGCTCTCTCAGCCCTGAAGCGAGGCTTCCGGAAGGGCAGACTCACCTTCTCCCTGGACAAACGTCTGCCGCGGAGCTTCCCGGAGCTGTTGTCTCGGGCAAACCAGTATGCAGACGCCGAGGAGGCAGCCTCCCACCGGAACAAGGAGGCCGCCGAAGCCCCTCTAAAGCCCGGGAAGAAAAGGCGAAAAGAGGCACCCCAGAGGAGGAGCCCGACGCCTCAACGCCGGCGCAGAAGCCCGTCACCAGCAAGGAACCACGGCGCCACACGCCCTCGTTCTCCGCACCGACGCTTCAACCGGTACACCCCACTCCTGGCCCCCCGGGCCCAGATCCTCATGGAGGTCAAGGGGCGGGAGGACCTCCCGGTCCCGAGGCAGATGAAGAAGATCCCTGGGAGGAAGCCTTCTCGGGCGTACTGTGAGTACCACCGAGACCACGGCCACGATACCGAAGACTGCTTCCAGCTTCGGGACGAGATCGAGGCTCTCATTCGCCGAGGGCGTCTCGGTCGATATGTAAACGACCGACGTCCCCCCGCAGACCCGCGTCCAGCCGACCCGACCCCTCAGGAGCCTCGGGAGCAGAATCGACCCGTTGCGGGAGTGATCCACACCATCACTGGGGGCTGCTCTCGGACCGTGAGGAACGCAGGGGGCTCGGCGGAAGTATCAGGAGTGGCCGTCGCGAAGAGGCAGCGGGTCGGAAATGTAATCACTTTTTGTGATGAAGATGTAAAGGGGGTTCAGACTCCCCACGATGACGCCATGGTGATTTCTCTCACTATGGCGGACTATGATGTAAGGCGTGTTCTTGTGGATAGTGGAAGCTCAGCTGATATTTTGTATTACGAGGCCTTCCAAAAGATGGGCTTTTCCCGACAATTGTTGCACAAAACATCCACCCCCCTCATAGGATTCACTGGAGACGCTATCTCGGCCGAAGGTGTCATCGAGCTGCCTGTGACCGCGGGCATTGCACCCGCAGAAGCCACGGTGCGGCTCGGGTTCTTGGTCGTCCGTGTCCCCTCGGCCTACAACGCTATCCTCGGACGACCCGGACTGAACGCCCTTCGCGCGGTGGTTTCTACCTACCATTTGCTCATGCGGTTCCCCACAGCGGCCGGGATTGGAGAGGTCCGAGGTGACCAGCCGACCGCACGGCAGTGTTTCCTAGCAACTCTCAAAGGGAAGAAGCCCATGGAGGCCCTAAGCGTCGAGTCACTTGACGCCAGAGACGAAGTGGCCTTGCGGCACGGGGAGCCGGCCGAGGGCGTAATCGAAGTTCCCCTCGAAGAAGGCCGCCCGGACCGCACGGTCCGGGTCGGTGCCAACCTCGACTTGGAAGCTCGGCTCCGGTTAGTGGAATTCCTCCGAGCCAATGCAGATGTGTTTGCCTGGTCGGCGGCCGATGTACCTGGGATCGACCCGGAGGTCGTGTCTCACGCCCTCAACGTCGACCCGACCCACCGACCAGTAAAGCAAAAGAAGAGACACTGTGCCCCGGATCGGATCCGGGTGGTCGACCAGGAGGTAGACAAACTCTTGGAGGCAGGTTTCATAAGAGAGGTGAGCTACCCCGAGTGGCTGGCAAACGTCGTACTTGTCCGGAAGGCGAGCGGGAAGTGGAGGATGTGCGTCGACTACACCGACCTGAACAAGGCGTGCCCCAAGGATAGCTTTCCGCTTCCACGGATAGACCAACTGGTCGACGCGACTTCCGGATATCAGCTACTGTCTTTTATGGACGCCTTCTCCGGCTACAACCAAATAATGATGGCTCCACAGGACGAGGAGAAAACTGCCTTCATAACAGACCGGGGGCTGTACTGTTACAAGGTAATGCCCTTCGGTCTGAAGAACGCTGGCGCCACTTACCAGCGCCTCGTCAATAAAATCTTCAAGGAGCAGATCGACCGGAATATGGAGGTGTACGTGGACGATATGCTGGTAAAAAGCCGCCATGCAGACCAGCACATTGCAGATCTGGAGGAGACTTTCACCACCTTGCGAAAGTTTCGCATGAAGCTAAACCCAGCGAAGTGCGCTTTTGGTGCTTCGGCCGGGAGGTTCCTCGGTTTCATTGTCAACCAGCGCGGGATCGAGGCCAACCCGGACAAGATCAAAGCCATCCAAGATATGTCCCCTCCGACCAAAGTGAAGGAGGTTCAGGAGCTCGCTGGAAGGGTCGCCGCGCTCGGACGATTTGTGGCAAAGTCGGCCGAACGCTGCCAACCATTCTTCAAGGTGTTGAAGCGCCCAAAAGACTTCCTCTGGACGGCCGAATGCCATGCGGCGTTCGACCAGCTCAAGGAGTACATGGCGTCTCCTCCCCTGCTGTCCAAGCCGCAAGAGGGGGAGATGCTCTACCTTTACCTGGCGGTCTCCCCAACCGCAGTCAGCGCAGTACTGGTTCGGGAAGAGGCAAGACTTCAGAAGCCTGTATACTACATCAGCCGAGTCCTCCGGGATGCCGAGACGCGGTACACGAAGGCTGAGAAGATCGCCTTCGCGCTGCTGACTGCGACCAGGAGGCTTCGCCCCTATTTCCAGGCTCATTCTGTCACCCTTTTGACCGATCAACCACTGCGGCAGATTCTCAGCAATCCAGAGAATGCGGGACGGCTGGTGAAGTGGGCAGTAGAACTTGGTGAGTTCGACATCCGCTACCAGCCCCGACCAGCCATCAAGGCCCAGGTACTCGCGGACTTTCTCGCTGAGTGCACTGTGCAGGAGGCGGAACCTAAGCCGCCGGAGACACCCAGCCTCGATCTCCCGATCTGGACGCTCCACATTGACGGGTCGTCGAACCCTGAAGGTGGAGGGGCTGGGTTGGTCCTCACCAATCCCGATGGAGTGATAGCCGAGTATGCCTTGAGGTTCGGATTTCCAGTGACCAACAATGAGGCGGAGTACGAGGCCCTAGTCGCGGGACTCAAACTCGCCAAGGAGCTCGGCATCCGGCGTCTGAAAGTCTTCACCGACTCCCAGCTGGTGGTCGGGCAGGTTCGAGGGGAGTTCGAGGCGCGGAGCCCGACCATGCAGAGCTACGTCCGGAAGGTGCAAACACTCATTCCCGACCTCGGCAGTGTTGACATTCAGCAGGTCCCGAGGAGCGAAAATGCCAGGGCCGACAGGTTGTCCCGCCTAGTGGACGCAGACACGCACAACTTGTCGAGGGCAATCTACCTGGAGACCCTGGATGCCCCGAGCATTGACGGGGCTGGAGCGGTGATGGCAATTGATCCGGAGCCGTCTTGGATGGACCCGCTCGTCGCCTACCTCGCCGAAGGAATCCTCCCTGAAGACGAAGATCAGGCCCGGCGGCTTGTAAAGAAGTCCGCCCACTACGTACTTTATGAAGGGAGGCTGTATCGGACCTCGTTTACCGCCCCCCTCTTAAGGTGCCTCCGCCCCGCGGAAGCGGCCTACGCCCTCGGCGAAGTCCACGAAGGCATCTGCGGATCGCACTTGGGGGCTAGGTCCTTGGCGCATAAGATCATGAGGCAAGGCTACTATTGGCCGACCTTGATGGAGGACTCGAAGGACCACGTGCGGAAATGCGACGCCTGCCAGCGCCACGCCAACGTCCAGAGAGTCCCCTCTGTCCCCTTGGCGCCAATCACCGCGCCCTGGCCCTTCGCACAATGGGGAATGGATATCCTCGGACCATTCCCCGTCGCTTCGGCCCAGCGGAAATTTTTGATTATCGCCATCGACAACTTCACCAAGTGGGTGGAGGCAGAGCCACTGGCCACCATCACGGAGGCACAAGTCCGGAAGTTCGTGAAGAAGAACATCATTGTCCGATTTGGAGTACCTCGGGTCCTCATCTCGGATAACGGTCGACAGTTTGATAACAAGCACTTCCGGGACTTCTGCGAGGAATTCGGGATCGAGCATCGGTTCACATCCGTGTCGCATCCCCAAACCAACGGCGAGGCCGAGGTCACAAATCGGACAATCCTCCAAGGTATCAAAGCGCGGATCGGCCGGACGGGGCAAGCTTGGGTCGAGGAACTCGAGAATGTCCTTTGGGCGTATCGGACCACACAACGGACTCCTACTGGTGAGACGCCTTTCAGCCTAACCTATGGCACGGAAGCCGTTGCCCCCGTGGAGCTCGGACTCCCCTCGCCTCGGGTGGCCGCGCACCGACCCGAGGCCAATTCAGAGCAACTCCGAGGGAACTTGGATCTCTTGGAAGAGGCAAGGGAAATGGCTCAGGTACGGATGGCAATGTATCAGCAGAGGGTGGCCCGATATTACAACTCCAAAGTCCGACCGAAGCTTTTCAGAATTGGAGATCTGGTGCTGAGGCGAGCTAAGGCATCTCAACCTACGGAAGGTGGGAAGCTAGCGCCAAATTGGGAAGGCCCGTATAAAGTTCGTTGGGTAAACCGACCTGGCTCCTACCAGTTGGAAGCCCTAGATGGCCGAGAAATTCCAAGGGGCTGGAATTCCGCTAACCTGCGGATGTATTACCAGTAGAACAACAAGGCCAGAAAGACAATTTAAAAAGGTGCAATACTTTTCATTTCAATAATTTCTGGTTACAGTGGCGTGCTCGTGTGATTACAAGGAATTCCCAGAGGGGAATTAGGGAGTAAAGAAAGTAAAGAAGAGGTGGGGACCCAAACCCTCAACCCAGGGCGGCTGCAGTCCCACCAGAAGTGGGTGCTTCTAACCGGAGGCGCCATCCAGCACCTCACCAAAAAGAGGAGGAGCCGCCGCAGAAGAAGCTCCCGCTGCCCCCAGGGGAACGCCGCCTCCAAAGGATATTCCCATCTTCCCCAGTGGTAGGGAAGAGAAGGGATTCGAGGGGGAAGAGTATATGGAGGCGCGGTCCCGGATTGAGCGTCCGGCGCAGAACTCAACCCAGAGGCTGAACTTCAAGGAGGGGAGATGTGATCCCGGATGAAACGCCTAGAGCGGAGTTCCGCCGGGGAGACCCTCCTTGTTGATCCCAGATGAAACGGCTAGTTGGCTGAAGTTGTAAGGGGAGCGCCTCCCCTTTCCTTCGACAGGAGTCTCTCAGTCATATGCCAAGGAGGAGGTCCGCGATCCATGGCAACCTGCAGCTCCGGCTTGGCAAATTCCATCGTACCTGCACCTGTATTTATAGCCAAGCTGCGGCCCCCTGGTAGTTCCGATACGGGTGGCTCCAATAAATGCAGGCGCACTGAATCCGGAGCCGTTCCGGCTCCCGAGGCGTATCTCCCCGCGATTTCCTAAGCGTCATTCTCCTTAAATCGCATTCTTTGTGCAGGACGATCCGGGTGACGTATACCCCTAGGTCCACGTGTCTCCGCTCGCGCCCAGGCCGCATCCTCCTCGAAGAACCCGCGTATCGCGGCCGCTCAACTAACACTCCTCACCAGCAGCAACTGGCGATCCGATTTCCCAGGTAACGCATTAATTAGCGTTTAATACCCTTCTCGTGTTCCCCCCAGGCAACGCTTGGAGGAGAGGAGAAACACGGTCGCGGCTGGGCACAGAGAAACCCCGATGGGCGGCGAGCGACAAGTGGCCGACCAACGAGTGGAATGTCCCGAGGCTCGGCCCTCGGATGCCTGGCTAACCCGATGATCATCCCGGGAGCAGACTAGCCGGAAGCCCCGACCGGTCGCCTCGGCTTGCGCCAGCCTTGGCCGACCAACGAGCGGAATTTCCCTGAGGCTTGACAACCCTCAGATGCCTGGCTAACCCGATGATCATCCCGGGAGCAGACTAGCCGGAAGCCCCGACCGGTCGCCTCGGCTTGCGCCAGCCTTGGCCGACCAACGAGCGGAATTTCCCTGAGGCTTGACAACCCTCAGATGCCTGGCTAACCCGATGATCATCCCGGGAGCAGACTAGCCGGAAGCCCCGACCGGTCGCCTCGGCTTGCGCCAGCCTTGGCCGACCAACGAGCGGAATTTCCCTGAGGCTCGGCCCTCGGATGCCTGGCTAACCCGATGATCATCCCGGGAGCAGACTAGCCGGAAGCCCCGACCGGTCGCCTCGGCTTGCGCCAGCCTTGGCCGACCAACGAGCGGAATTTCCCTGAGGCTTGACAACCCTCAGATGCCTGGCTAACCCGATGATCATCCCGGGAGCAGACTAGCCGGAAGCCCCGACCGGTCGCCTCGGCTTGCGCCAGCCTTGGCCGACCAACGAGCGGAATTTCCCTGAGGCTTGACAACCCTCAGATGCCTGGCTAACCCGATGATCATCCCGGGAGCAGACTAGCCGGAAGCCCCGACCGGTCGCCTCGGCTTGCGCCAGCCTTGGCCGACCAACGAGCGGAATTTCCCTGAGGCTTGACAACCCTCAGATGCCTGGCTAACCCGATGATCATCCCGGGAGCAGACTAGCCGGAAGCCCCGACCGGTCACCTCGGCTTGCGCCAGCCTAGGCCGACCAACGAGTGGAATTTTCCTGAGGCTTGACAACCCTCAGATGCCTGGCTAACCCGATGATCATCCCGGGAACAGACTAGCCGGAAGCCCCGACCGGTCGCCTCGGCTTGCGCCAGCCTAGGCCGACCAACGAATGGAATCTCCCGAGGCTCGGCCCTCAGATGCCTGGCTAACCCGATGATCATCCCGGGAGCAGACTAGCCGGAAGCCCCGACCGGTCGCTTCGGCTTGCGCCAGCCTTGGCCGACCAGCGAGCGGAAGAGTTTCCTGAGGCCTAACCCTCGGATGCCTGGCTTAGCGCCGGAAGAATTTCCTGAGGACTAACCCTCGGATGCCTGGCCTAGCGCCGGAAGAGTTGCCTGAGGCCTAACCCTCGGATGCCTGGCTCAGCGCCGGAAGAGTTTCCTGAGGCCTAACCCTCGGATGCCTGGCTTAGCGCCGGAAGAATTTCCTGAGGCCTAACCCTCGGATGCCTGGCTTAGCGCCGGAAGAATTTCCTGAGGCCTAACCCTCGGATGCCTGGCTTAGCGCCGGAAGAGTTTCCTGAGGCCTAACCCTCGGATGCCTGGCCTAGCGCCGGAAGAGTTTCCTGAGGCCTAACCCTCGGATGCCTGGCTCAGCGCCGGAAGAGTTTCCTGAGGCCTAACCCTCGGATGCCTGGCTTAGCGCCGGAAGAATTTCCTGAGGCCTAACCCTCGGATGCCTGGCTTAGCGCCGGAAGAATTTCCTGAGGCCTAACCCTCGGATGCCTGGCTTAGCGCCGGAAGAATTTCCTGAGGCCTAACCCTCGGATGCCTGGCTTAGCGCCGGAAGAGTTTCCTGAGGTTTAACCCTCGGATGCCTGGCCTAGCGCCGGAAGAACTTCGGGAATCAAAAGTCACAAGAAGCAACCAAGAGCTAAAAAAAAAAAAAAAAGAGGACGAGGGCGAGATGAAGAAATATTCAACGTGCATTAATTTTCAGGGCCGAGGCCCATACAATTGGGCAAAACGCCGACATACAAAAATAAAAAAGACAATGAAAGGTACAAGAGGTCAGCTTGGAGGAACTCCCGGGTCGGGAACGCCGGGCTCGTCCGCGGGAGGTAGGGAAGCAGCAGGAGAACCAGCAGGCGATGGCGCCGGAGAGGAGTCCAGGAGGGAGATCTCGCTCAGGTCAACTTCGGGATACTTAGCCGACACCCTTGCCAGGCCCTCCTCGAAGCCCAAGGTGAAGGCTTCGGCCCCCGCGTCCGACGCGTCATGGACAAACTCGTCAGACTGGCGATAGGTCCGCACTGCCTCCGACATATCATGGGCGAACTCGGCGGACTGGCGATAAGCCTCTACCGCCTGACGCCCGATTTCCGCCCTCTTCTCGGCCAGCTCCGCCTCAGCTCGCTCCATAATCTGAGCCTTGGCCTCCAAGACCTTCGCCACAATCCGGCCTTCGGCCTCAGAGGAGACCCTCAGCAGATCAGCCTGAGCCTCTTTATGCTTCGCCTCGGTAGCAACCCGAGCGGCCTCGGCTTCCTTCAGGCGCGAACGGAGCTCTTGGACGTCCGTGCATGACTTCTCCAGGGCCGACTCCAGTTCGCCTAGTTTGGCTTCAAAAGAGCGGATTCGGTCGCAGGCGTTGTCGGCAGACCGCTGGGCCTTCTCCCACCGCTCTCGATAGTCCGCGATCTTCCGGGACTGCTTTTCAGCCCGTTCCTCCGCCTTCTTGACCCTGCTTTCGAGGCCCGAGGCGGCTTTGAGTTGCTCCCGAGCCTCTGACAGTTGCTCCTCCAGGGCGGCGAAGCCGAGTGCCCGCTCTTCGGCCTCCCGGAGCCTCGCCTCGAGGTCCCCAGTCGTCCTGCCTGCCGCAGCCCGGCCTCCCTCTTCCATTGCTTTCAGCCGGTCCTCGGCCTTCGCCAAAAGCCCCGCCTGTTCCTTGTAGCACTCCTCCAGACGGATCATGTACTGGGCGAGCTAAGAAATAGGAAAAATAAGGGAGTCAGGCGGAGAACAACAGAGCCAATAAATGGTGAAAGACGGCCAGAAGAACACTCACCGACATGAGACAGACGCAGCTGGCGGCCCCAACGTCAGAGACATCCAACTCCCGGACCCGCCGACGGTCCTTCTCCAGCAACACTGTTTCGATGAGATTTCGGGCGCCATCGGTAGTGAAGGCAGACCCCGATTTCTCCCCGAAGCCGGATGGTGGTTCTGCAGCCTTACCCTTATCCATCGCCTGGGGAAGAGTCCGGCTGATCGCGCTCGGGGCGGGGGTCGCCCCAGGAATTGATAGGGTCCCGCTCGGCCGGGGCCTCGGCGCGTCCCTCCTCGAGTCATCAGGAGCCGACCGAGTCGAAGGCCGGGTTGGGGACCGATCACGTCCGACCCGTCCGTCTTGAGCAGGCTCAGATGGCACCTCCGGAGTAGCGGCAACCTTACCACCGGAGGGCTGATACAGCGTCAGCTGCCGGTCGGTGCCCACGACATCTCCCTGACCGGTGGGCCCGGACTCGTCGGTCGGCATCGGAGGTATCTCCTTACGGGACTTCTTCGCCGGTGGGGCCCCGCTCGGAGGAGCTCGTTTCCTCCTCCGGACTGCTTCCAGCAGGGACGCCCTACCAACAGCCTTCGACTTCACCGACCGCATGACGTCGTCGACCTCTGCAAGAAGGACGGGATGGTCAGGGACTGAGAAACCGAAAGGAAGAAGGAACGAAAGAGAAGAAAAGAGCTAAAGAAACGATGGCGGACTCACGGTCGGTGGGCACCGAGCTCAAACCGACGTTCACCAAGGTATCCTCAGAAATAAGGCGGCCCACCGGGGGAAGCTGGCCCTCGGCGACCAACTCCTTCAAGGCGGCGACGCCCTCGGATTCCTCCCTCGACAACTTCGACAGGCCAATTGGGGACTTCACCGGCGTCCCCCAGATTGCCCTGATTTCTCAGGAGGGGTCTGCATCAACGAAAAAGAAGCGCTCCTTCCAGTGGTGAATGGAGGTAGGACCCTCCTTGACAAGGCCGCACCCTCGCCGCGCTGCGAAGCACCACCACCCTTTGTCCTGGGGGTGGCCGCTCAGGCCGTAGAGCTCCCAGAAAACGTTCAAGGTGGCGGGAATCGCATGCAAGCGACAGAGAACCTGGAAGACCGTCAGAGCACGCCACGAGTTCGGCACCAGTTGTGTCGGTGCCATTCCTAAACCCCGGAGCACCTGTAAGACTAGGTCTGAAGGGGGAAAGCGGAACCCGGCCTGGAGGATGCCCTCATTGATGGCGATCTTCCCTCGAGGAGGATGAGACATCCTCTCCTCAGGCCCTGGGAGCGTGACATTGCAGGCCTCGGGAAGGTGGTACCGAGCCACAAATCCGTCTAAGTCCTCGGCGACCAGTTTTGACTTGATGCTATCTGCTCCCACTTCGCCCATCCCTAATGGCCAATCTACGGTCAGGACGGGGTCAAGAAGGAGGGAAAGGCCGGAACGACTGGGGTGCACTAGTACAAAAAGAAAAAGTATGAAGAGCTCAAAGTAGAAGAGTGGGAAACTCACTTGAAGAGGAGGAAGAACGGCTCCGAGAGCGTCAAAGGAAAAGCAAGCGAACGTTTCGGCGGCAACAATGGTAGCGCAAAGGAGAAACTCGAAAATGTCCGTAAAGAAGAAGACGGACGGGGGAGGGCCCCCGATTAAATAGGCGAAAGGGCAAGTGACACCTCGATGACGCCAGAAGACGCCTGGCCGCCGAAGGGTCGCTCGCACCCCAAAGGCGAATCGACACCATTAAGGAAGGATGTCCGCCGAAATCCTCAGGTTGCCAGGTCAGCAGCAACCGCCATACGCCATAAAGAAGGCGGGAAGCTTGAAGCGCGCGCGCCTCTCCGAAGGATGGCGGCAATCTCGAAACATCACTCCCTTCACCTGTTCCCCTTCTGGTTCCAGGCTCGGAAGCGGGGGGCTACTGTTATGGGGGAATTGAGCCGCCATGCCCCACGTGATCGGCACGCGTATCCAGGAAAGCTACAGCTGCCCTATGATCCAGCACTCCGACCCCGAGTCGGACCTCCTCGGCTCCGCAGCCCGACCCCGGGTCGGCTGCCCTATGATCCAGCACTCCGACCCCGAGTCGGACCTCCTCGGCTCCGCAGCCCGACCCCGGGTCGGCTGCCCTATGATCCAGCACTCCGACCCCGAGTCGGACCTCCCCGGCTTCGCAGCCCGACCCCGGGTCGGCTGCCCTATGATCCAGCATTCCGACCCCGAGTCGGAGATCTTTTGATAACGACAGGCTATTCTCCAGAGGCACGCCGCGGCCTCCTGCTCCACTACTCCCTGCAACGGCTGTACCCGATGCTGCCCACGATCTCCTGTATCAACCGTACAAAGCGGAGCTCCACTACGCCCTGCCATGACCGTACCCGGCGCTGCTCCACGACGCCCCGTAACGGCCTTGTCAGTGGCCATTCTATCGTGCCCCACGACGACAAACCCCCCTGAGAGACCTCCCAGCCAGGTATATATGCGGCTGGGGGGAGAAGGGGGGGTAAGCAATACCTCCCAGAGCACTCTCTCCCACTAGTGATTATCATCTCTCCTCCTCCAATCTCCTCTGACTTGACCGTCGGAGGGCCATCACCACCCTGGTGGTGGTGCAAGGCTTGTTTGCAGGTTCCTTGGCGGAAGGTGGAGCGCAACCAGCACCAACCAAGACAACTCAGGCGGAACCCCGTTCACACCGTCGTGTCAATCGTTCTCGGTTTGGACCACCAGCAACAAAAGCTTATGTGAAATATTTTACCCAGCATCTGCACTCAGAAAGCACCTCATATTGGCTAAGGTGCAAGCGCAAACTATCAAATGTATTTCATAGAATATGGAGAGTATAGGAGGCTACGATGTACATATTGGTTTCGAACTTAAGGCCCCATTTGAAAGAGCTTTTGGAGGGCAAAAAGTACTTTCTGACCTTCTAAAAGTATTTTTAGATGAAATATAGATGTTCGATAAAAATTTCAGAAAACTATTTTAGTTTTTTCAGAAAGCTAAAAACAGCTTTTAGGGAGAAGTTCCATTTTGGAGCTTTTCGAAAAATCACTTTTAGGCCCGATCGAAAAGCTATTTTCTTGACCAAAATACCCATGATAAAATATTACAATTACACAAAATGTCCTTTTAATAATTATTTAACCAATTTTATCATCTAGCTAGAAAATTTGTTATTTTATTAGAAATTAATTTACGCTAATAATTATAATATTTTATACATTTATTATTATATTATACTATAAATATAATATTATATTATATTATAATTTATATCATAATACATTGATATGTTATGTTAAATAATTTAATATTATATCAAATTATTATGTTATAGTATATAATATTATCAAATTATTATGTTATATTACTATAATATAATAATATAATATTATATTACAATAATATTATACCATATCATATATTTATATATTAATATATATTATATTTTATTGTGCTATATTGTATAATACTATGCAATGTCCTTTATGGTTATTTTGTCATGTACTTTTTTAGTTGGTTTACCAAACACATGTTAAAGTGGCACACTACTTTAAAAATATAGTTATCAAATAGCAAATAGCTTTTTATAAAAGTTCTACTTTAAAAAACTCTACTTCCAAAAAAGTTATTGCTAACAGCTCTTCTAAATGGGGCTAAAGCTTTTAAGTTTTGGATCCCATCACATTATTTATTTCATGCGCTACTAATACTTTTGAGCCCAACATTTTGCATTTTCTTAGAAGAAAAAAAGGTATCAAGCAATATGGTTAAATATCAAAATAGATTATCATAAGAAGAAGACTTCGTTGGAGAGGCAAATGCTCACACATAGATATATGTGCTCCCATCATCATAGGTTCACGCGCTCCCAAAAAAAACCCATAAGTAATTAATAGATAAAATTCTTTTATCCTAAAAGTAGATATTATATCCAAGTTGCAGTGAAAATTATTTTATCTTAAAATAAAATTAGAAACAAAATTTTTTTGCTGTCAATAAAAATTATAAATAATTAGCAAGGAAAACTATTTCATCATAAATTTACAAAATAAATAAAAGGTGCAACTAAGCCATGTGCATCATTAAATAGCGTATATTTTGTGAAAAAACTTAAAAAATTACCGATAGAAAGAATATTTAGTAGCAATATACTATTCCAGCCAAAATTTAAAATCTGTTTACTATGAAAATGGTTTTTATCATGTAATATTATAAAAAAACATTTGTAGTGAAACAAATTCATCAATACAAATATTAGACATTTGTCTGCAGAAAATATTTAACTGTATTCCAAAATGATTTAACTGTATGCCATGCTAGATTAAGTGTGTTTCAAGTTTATTTAACTGTGTGCCAGATTAGATTAAGTGTTCAAATATTGATTAACTGCATGCCAAGCTTACTTTAATGTGTGCTATGCTATATTACCTGTGTACCAAGCTTACTAACTTAATTGCAAAGGCGAGTTAACTGTATTCGAGGCTATATGAATTGAGTTCCAAGCTTACTTAACTAATTGCAATGGTGACAAATCCACTGTACCTATCAATATCATAAAGATCAGAATATTTGCCGCTCATTCATTATTATTTTTTCTTTTTTTTTCTTATATTTTCCTCTCTAGTGAGGCCGGCGGTGCCAAAAGAGGGGTCGGGCCATGGCGTCCGCAGGAGAGGGCCCAATGGCAGCCGCGACTTTATTTATTTAATATTTTATTTCATTACAATATATTTATTTATTATCTTATTAATTAATCTGTTTATTTATTCTTTCATTCATATATATATATATATTCTTTTTTCTTCTTTTCTTTTTTATTTTCTTTTCCTTTCTTCTTTTTCTTTCCTTCTATTTTCTTCTCTAGTGAGGCTGGTGGCACTAGAAGGGGGCCGGGCCGTGGCGGCAGTGGAAGGGGGCCCGACTGTGGCAAAGGACGGCCACGGCGGCTTTATTTATTTTTTTATAATTATTTTATTTCATTACAATATATTATTTATTTATTTATTATTTTATTTAGTTTTAATATATTTATTTATTATCTTATTTATTTATTCGTTCATTCATATATATATATGTATTTATTTATTTATTTATTTATTTGTTCTTTCTTTTTTTTATTTTCTTCTTTTTCTTTCCTTTTTTCTTCTTTTTTCTTTTCTTTTCTTCTTTTTTTTCTTTTCTTCTATTTTCTCCTCCCTTGAGGCCAGTGGCACCGGAAAGGGGCAGGCCATGGCGGCCGTGGGAGCGAGCCCGGCCGCGGCTAGCGACGGCCGTAGCGGCTTTATTTATTTATTTATAATTATTTTGTTTCATTACGATATATTATTTATTTATTTATTCATTTATTCATATATATATTTATGCATTTATTTATTTATTTAATTTTCTTCCCTTTTCTTCTTTTTTTTTTCTTTTTCTCTTCTTCCCTTCTTCTTTCTTCTCCTCTCGCGAGGCCACCGGCGCCGGAAGGGGACCGGGCTGTGGTGTCCGTAGGAGGGGGCCGCGGGAGGGAGCCGGGCCACCGCCGCCGGCAGGCCAGCAGAGAAGGGTGCCCTCCCGCGAGGCTGGCGGTGCTGAAAAGGGTCCGGACTGCGGCGGACACGGGAGGAGGGTGGGCCATGGCCGGCGACGGTCGTAGGACACGGGAGGGTGCCCTTCTTCCTCTTCTTCGGCACGTCCCCACCGTGGGGGTAGGGACGTTTCCGAGGGCGCGGCCGCGGGAGAGGACGGGCCGGGGCCTGCGACGGCCGCGGAAGGGAGCTCGGGCGGGGGCAAGCCGTGGTCGGCGGCGGCCCGGTTTGGCCTTTTTCTTGTTCTTCTTCTTCGAGGAATGGGAGATCAAAGAGGCGGGGGCATTTTTGGCATTTTTTTAAAAATAAAAGGGGCAATCACGGATCGAGAATTGAACTCGGTGAAGTTATTGGATTGAAGATTTTAAGACCAGTCAATGGAAACTTTTTGTTATACGAGGGTCTTTTAGAGGATGAAAAATTAATTTGCCAAAATTAAAATCTGATTACTATGAAAATGGTTTTTATCATGTAATATTACAAAAAAAACATTTGTAGTGAAACTAATTCATCAATAAAAAATGTTAGATTTTTTTTTTCATACAAAAACATACCTATGGCAACGATTCTAGCATCATTACCAAAATCAATAACCAATTAGCAACAAGAACATGCCATCCCTAAAGCCTTCATATTTGCGATAATAACATTTTGATATCTTGTTGGCGGAGGCTTGAGGGGCCGAGTCAACGTTGGCAGAGGCCTGGAGGGCCGAGCAGTCCCGCCGCCTGCCAACGTGGATGCGCTGGAGGAGTAGGGTGGGTTATACCACTAGGGGGTCCCTAAACCCACTGGCGAGGCCCTGTCGGAGTCCGGAGTTGGGCGAGGCTTGGTCGGAGTCGACTCGTGGCGCTATGGGCCCCTGCGCTAGTTTAAGGAAATAAAGTTGCGCATTCACTAACACCTGCGGGTTTTGGTGTAATGGTAGCGCTTGATCCTAACATATCTTCCTATGATAGATATAGATCATAACTAAGCAAAATTCTTGGATCATAACTAAGCAAAATTCTTGGCAGGAATGAAAGTATTTGGAGCCGCAAATTTGGTGGCAATAATTGGCAACAAAATATTTTTTTATTATCAAAAACATTACCAAAGAGATATTACACGACAATTTTTTTATTTCATTGCATGATGACACCTAATAGTAACAACTTATGCTTCGTAGTAAATTATTTTCTTACTAAATGATAAATTTTATTGTAGACATCAGATGCGCTTGCTGGTTACTCTAGAGAGTAACATATTTTTTTGAAGGAGGCTTGGTTGTAATCGAATCAGGGGCGGCCCAAGCCTTAGGCGACCTAGGCGGCGCCCAAGGCCCCGGCTCGAGAGAAGGCCCCGCGACGGGCGACGGCATCCTACGCTCTACGCCTCTACCCTCCCAGCTCACGAAATATAGGTTCTACTAGCTAGCTACAGACTACAGCCGCAGCCCGCAGGATGGCAGGAGCCAACGGCTACCTCGACAAGACGCGGGTCGCCGGGTGCTCCACTGTCCACAGTCCACTCGGACCACTCCTCCTCAATGGCTTAATCCGATCCCATATTCCCATCGGCCATGATGCCATCGCCCATCATTCCTCTCTGCCCTCTGGCTCTCTTTAAAATCCTCATCCTGCAGCTCTGCTTCCTCCTCATCCGCATCCTCTGGCTACTTCTGCAGCTCTGCTTCCTCCTCCTCTGCTCCTCATTCCTATTTCCTCAAACCTCTTCTACTCTGTAACTCTGTTCGACTGTTCCGTGAAGGTGTGACCGTGTGACTGCCTGCCGGCTGCCGCCTGGGTCGTCTACTCGTCTCCTCCTCGCCTCCCCCCGCATGGCCGCGCCTCTGCCAGTCCGCCTCCCCGCCTCCTCGGGCCCCGGCATCCCGCGAGGCCGCGACCGTCCCCGCCTCCCCGGCATCCAGCCATCCAGGCTCCTCGGCTCCTTGCCTCCCTCCCGCCTCTCGGGCCCCCGGCTCTCGTGAGGCCGTGACCCCGTCGCCCGTCGGCCCGTCCGGCTCAATCCAGCAAGCCGGCGAGGTCGTCTCCTCCGCCTGAGCGCCTCCCAGTCCCCGGACCCCGCCTGTGACACCGTCAGGCCGTCAGTCCGTGAGCCGTGACCTCCTCCGCTCCTCGCCCGCCCCCGGCCCCGGCTCCCGTGAGGCGTGAGGCCGTGATCCCGTGACGGCACGGCAGACGGCGTGACCTCCTCGCCTCCCTCGCCGGCCCCGGCTCCCGTTGTCCCGTGAAGCAGTAGAGGCCCGGCCGTCCCCTCACCCTCAGCCCTCCCGTCCGTATCACTGAGAGACTGTCAGTCTGTGACACTGACAGTGACTCAGTGAGTCAGTGGGTTACTGGGTAGTGGGCCTAGTCACTGTAGCACAAGTGCACAACATATGGTGTGATCCTTCTAACCCCCTTTTGTTGTTTGATTATATTTTCAACATCCAGTGTTTAATTTCCCTAATTTTATTGCAATTTCTATAATTTTGTTACAATTTTTCTCTTCTATTTTTTCTCTTTTATATTTTAATTTGTTTGTAGTAATTATCTTAATTGTTTTGTTTACTAATATAATTTTTATATTCAAATGTCTAATAGAAAATATGAATGTGGATATGAAAAACTTAAAAAAAAAAAAAAACGAAAAACTCATTCAATCTCAAAAAGGAGCTCTAGATAAATTTGTTATGACAAACAAACAAAACACTACATCAAGTTCAACTCAGGAATTAACAACAAAACAAGCACCTGAAATAGAGCTAAAAGATGACATGAAAGGAATGAAACAAAATGAGATTGACAACCATATTCATGGTGAAGAACATAATGAGAAATTAGATGAAGATAGGATAAATAAGAATAGTGTAGAGCTTAATGAAATTAGTTCTATTTCTACAAATATATACGATCCTGGTCAATGGAAGCAAATCGATACAAGGTTGAGAGATCTATTAGTAGAAAGAGGTCCAATTAGAGATTATGATCTTCATTTTCCTAAGGATGAAAATAATAGGCACTTCTCTACGCTACATTACATTCGTAAATTACCTAATGGTGAAAAATATGATAGAAGATGGTTAGTGTATTCGAAGGATTTGGATAGAGTATATTGTTTTTGTTGTAAATTATTTGATTCAACACCTAACACGAGTCACTTAGTCAATGAAGGAACTAGGAATTGGAAAAATCTAGGTATTATGATCAAAAGTCATGAAATAACTAATGAACATATTACTAGCATGAATAAATGGATTAATTTAGAAGTGAGATTATTGAAAAATAAGACAATTGATAAAAGTCTCCAAGAACAAATAAACCAAGAGAAAGATCATTGGAAAAAAGTATTATTGAGAATTATTGCTGTCGTAAAAAATCTTGCAAAAAATAATTTAGCATTTCGGGGAAAGAATGAAAAGATCTATCAAAGCAATAATGGAAATTTTTTAAGTCTTATTGAAATGATTGCAGAATTTGATCCAGTAATGCAAGAACATATTCGACGTATTCAACATGGTGAAATTCACAATCATTATTTAGGTCATAAGATTCAAAATGAATTGATTCAAATGTTAGCATATGAAATTAAAACTATAATAATTAAAAAGATTAAAGAAGCAAAATACTTTTCTGTAATACTTGATTGCACTCCTGATGCAAGCCATCAAGAACAAATGACCCTAGTTTTAAGATGTGTAGATACTTCAACAAGTCCAGTAAAAATAGAAGAATATTTTTTAGAATTTTTAGAAGTAGATGATACCTCTGGAAAAGGCCTTTTTGTTGCACTTATAAATATAATAGAAAAATATAAACTTGATATTAATGATATAAGAGGACAAGGGTATGACAACGGGTCTAATATGAAAGGAAAACATCAAGGTGTACAAAAAAGATTATTAGATATAAATTCTAGAGCATTTTACACACCATGTGGATGTCATAACTTAAATTTAGTATTATGTGATACTGCTAACTCATGTCCTAAGGCTATATCTTTTTTTGGAGTAATACAACGAATTTATACCTTATTTTCTTCTTCTACAAAATGATGGAAAATTTTACAAGATAATGTATCTACATTAACTCTTAAACCTTTGTCACAGACACGTTGGGAAAGTCGTATTGAAAGTGTCAAAGCAATTAAACATCAAGCTCCTAAAATAAGAGATGCATTAGTTCAATTAGCGGAAACTAGTGAAGATCCTAAAATAAAGAGTGAGGCTATATGTTTAGCTACATATGAGATTGAAAATTTTGAATTCTTGTTAGGCATGAATATATGGTACGATATATTGTTTGCTGTTAATTCAGTTAGTAAGAACTTACAATCTGAAGACATGCATATTGATGTTGCTATAGATCAATTAAAAAATCTTCTTTCTTATTTGAAAAGTTATAGGAAAAATGGATTCATGAATGCTTTGAATTCATCTAAAGAAATTGCAAATGAAATGGAAATAGAACCTATATTTCGTGAAAAACGTGTGATCCGTAGAAAAAAACAATTTGATGAAAATAGTAATGATGAAACAACAAGATCAGCTGAAGAATCTTTTAGAATTGATTACTTTTTATATATAGTAGATCAAGCTATTTCTTCAATTCAAAATAGGTTTGAACAATTCACCATATATGAAGATGTTTTTGGTTTTTTGTTTAATTTTAGAAAGTTAAAATCTTTGAATGAAGAGAATTTGAAAAAGTGTTGTCTTAATCTTGAAAACTTTTTAAAGCACGGTGAATATTCTGATATTGATGGTCTTGATCTGTTTTCGGAGTTAAATGTTTTAAAAGAAGTTTTACAAATAGAAACTAGTACCCCTATTGATACTTTAAATTTTATTAAAAAAACAGATTCTTTTCCAAATGCATTCATTGCTTATAGGATATTGTTGACAATACCTGTAACAGTTGCTTCTGCTGAAAGAAGTTTTTCAAAATTAAAGTTGATAAAAACTTATTTGCGGTCAACTATGTCACAAGAAAGATTAAATGGATTAGCTATATTATCGATTGAAAATAATATTTTAATGAATCTTGAGTACAAAAGTTTGATTAGTAATTTTGCATCTCAAAAAGCTAGACGGATTATTTTTAAATAATTTTTTAAAGTATTTTATACTTATTAAAAATTTATTATTATTATTATTATTTTAAAAAAGGCCTCATTTAGTGAGTTCGCCCTAGGCCCCCAAATGCATTGGGCCGCCCCTGAGTCGAATAAGGCCACATGGACCACAATGCTTCCATCTCCTATGAAGGAAGGTACGAGGAATATGACTCCCTCGATAGGCAGGAATGATGGCATGAAATAGAATGGACTTCCTCCGCCAAAGTCGAGATCATATAAGGGCAGCCTCAGCCAGCTATCCACGTCCACGTTAGGGCACAGCACCCACTTGTCCGCGTCGGCCGTCGGCGCCAGATCCTCCTTCTCCACGACCCCCGAGCTTGCGAAGTCTATGAACGACCTGAAATAGGCGTCGTTCACTCTCGCGACGGCGTCATGGATGAGCTCGGCCGCATACTGCAATGGGCTGTCCACGAGATCCCGCACCCTAGCACGGGGGTATGCCCATAACACCATGTTACCGAAGTACTCGCCGGGCAGGCGTGGGTTCATCCTCCTCCGCCCGTCCACCGAGATCCGGACGTGGGTGGTCTCGGACTCGTGGAGCCTACGAGCCTTGGTGACCACCCTCCACAGGTGAGCCATGAGGCTCTCGAACGTGCTGTAAGGCTTGCTGGCCCCTGCCGATGCCCGGGACTTGAGCTTGGTCAGGAATTCCATCGTGAAGTGCGCCTTGTGAACGACTATGTTGTCCTTGAGAGGATCGGACTTTGCAGCGCCGAACATGTTCTTGGGTGCGAACTCCACCCCTCGGTGCTCGAACTCCAGCAGAGGCGGCACGCGAGGGGTCATGAAGAACGCGAACGCGCCCCGGTCGTGAACGGCGAGGCTGAAGTCGAGGCCCCGCGTCGCGAGGCTCCATGCGATCAAGAAGTTGCCGGCGGCATGGGCATCGGCGACACGGTGGTGCGAGCTAGGTGAACCCCACCACGAGAGAGCCGCATGCAAACCGCGTGAGCTGGACCTGGAGGAGCTCCGCCACGCCATGCACCTCAGGGTGCAGGCTTAGCAGTGCCGGCGAGGGCTTGAAGGGCAATACCTGGTCCAGAGTGGAATCCACCGATGCCTCGACGAACCGCACGCCTTCGTCACTGAGGAGGATGACAGGGTCCCTTCGGCGTCCTCCCCGAGCCTTCCGGCGAACTCCCTGTACTCGGAGAGCACCCTGGCGAGGCCATTCTGCATGACAGAATTGGGAGGAGCTGGTGTACGGAAGGCGTAGATGCTTGCAATGTGCATGTCATAGGTGGCTTTATCGAATACGCTCAGGGGGACATGAGGAGTGGTGGGTGGAAGATTGCATTCATAGTTGGGCTTGACGATTCTCGTGCTCTCCACGCTCACCTTCAGGATTTTGGTTGGGCTTGGCATGGCTGTACTGTGCGTTGGAGGAGATCTGTGAAACTTAAGGTTTGCAGGAGTGGTGGTGGTGGTGGCCTTGCTTAAATAGAGTGGAAATGATGATATGTGTCGTCCAACGCGATCCAAGTTGGTGGATGGTGGTTGTGAAATATTTATCAAAAGACAAGCACTGTCTTTTTTGTTCCCTATATTTAATTTTTCGTTTATTTATACGGTTGACTTGGCGAAGGATTCGCAGAACTGGGTCAGCAGGAGTAGGTAGACCGGAGAAAAGAGTCATGGATAGTTGCTGCTCTAGGAACCTACGTTGGATATTGGTTTTTTTATTACAATTCTAGTGCAAGGAGCTGGAGGCAATAGTAGTAGAAAATATGGAACTGGATAAAGAAACGGTTTTATTTCTCTTCTGGTTGTTTTTTCAATGTGAGCATAATGCAATACAAGAGCATCACTTTAAATAAAGCAATGCATAACAAATATAACAAATTAATAAAATATCTACATAAGTTGCGCTCTTCCTATCTTTCAGTATTCCTTTTTTTGAATTTCTTGCTATCTTTGACTGATATAGTTAGGATGCACCTGGACTTGAAGTTGGTTTGGTGCATTCCTCCAAAGATGGCTGGATTGGCTTGGATCAGATACTCTCGACTGATTTGTTGTTATTCCATGCAATATTTCCACATCTTGTTGGATGTCTTTTGGTTTGAATTTGCTGACCTTGGGTCTTCTTTATCTCAAATAAAACCCTCAGAGTGCTGAGCTGCAAAGGATGCCACCCAGTCCATCTACTTAGAGCCAACTGGGGCGGTTTTTATGCTTGTTTGGTAGAGAGTTTTTTTTGTCCTTTTTCCTATCCTTATCTGTTGAGCTAGAACCGTAGGTAGTGAGTGCATTATATATGCTTGGGTTAAAAGAACACGATATATTGGTCTGAAATGGAGTCGAACTTAACTTACTTCTCAGAAAATAATTTGGTAATGTTTCTACTTTAATAATAATTCAACAATATGTTTCTTCTGTAAGGGAGTATTTTAATTTCTCATTCCATTCATTAGATTTATATAGATAATACTTGCTCATATGATGCTTGCACGGTTTTTAAACAGGTGTGGACATTGGGAAGAAGTGGGTTTCGTAGAAACTTAATGATTAGGTTGAAGGTATAACAAAAGCAGCATTTCATGGTCATGCATTCAGCGGCTGGTAGCGTGGGGCATGCTGTCAAACATGCCACGATCAGTACCCCTTGATAAGATTTATTTTTTCAAAAAAAATTTAGTAAGTATTGTGTAGGACGATAGAAATGACTTAAGATGGTGCATGCTGGTTGGTGCAGGCTCTTCCCGTTTCGGAACATGCATTTAATTTGTGCCCGTGGAGTTGCGTGGTTGACTCACAGGCCACTCTATTTTTCTTTTTTTGGTAAAAACAGGCCACTCTATTTGGAAGGTTTAAAAAAAAAAAAAAAAAAAAAAACCCACCTCGACAACATAGATTGAGACTGTAAACACTAGTATGATTCGGAGCCACGAAGATCGCATGACCTCTAATGGAATTCAATTATTGTAGTCTAATCAAGAGAAGCATAAAAATATAGGATAAAGAAATAGAAATCAAGGCTAATCATGATATGTGAACACATTAGTTTGACATGTCAGTTAGCTATGTCATCATTGCTAAATACATTAGTTTGTTATGTTAGCTTCATGATCTGCCATATTAGTTTTTAAGCTACTATATTAGTTTCTATCCTGTCATGTTAAATTGTATACTGTCACATCAACTTGACACATCAGTTTATCATATTGGTTTCTGAGTTGTTACGTCAACTTCTGATTTACTACATCAGTTTCTGAGCTGTTACAATAACCCATGATCTATCACATCAGACTCTGTACTGCCACGTCGACTTTTGATTTATCACTTCAATATATAAACTACCACGTCAACTTTTGAGCTGCTACTTCTAATTTTGATCTAGTATGTTAGGTTCTGCATGCATTCGTGATTTAGTTTTCAAACTCAAGTTGACATCTACGATAACGCCTTGAATTTGAGAGGGGTTGTTAACATAATTTTAGGAATATGTAATAATTTGTATTAGCTCATAATATTTTTTTATTAGCATAATTTTATATCATCTTTTATTATTTTTTATACAAAAACTTATATCAACTAGTAATATTTTTCTTTGTTAGCACGATTCTACATCAGTTTATATTATTTTTTTATATACAATCTGTATATTAGTATATATAATTTTTGAGATATATCGAATATAAGAAACATAAATATAATATTTTTTCTCTCTTTCTTTTTTTGTAATTATTTTAATAAAATGCAATTATATCAAAAAGATTCTTAATGCGCTTCTGCGACATAATAATTAAAGTCCCCTTGGTAAGCTAAGGAACATGGAGTCGTCTCCAAGGACCAGAAGGACTCCACCGGCCTGATGGCTGCTTTCATATTTTTTGGCTGTTTAACATTTCTTTTTATCATATTTGATTGATCGGACGAGAAATGATATTATTATGACATATTGACTTTTCTTTAATGAAAGAGCGAGGCAGCTTTTGCTGTCACGGTTCTTCCTCGCATTGCCGCTCGCCTGAGCGCACCAGGCGAGAATCTAATGAACCCCTTTTTCCTAGCATCTGAGCTGGGAGGCACCATGGGCGTACTATGCGAGCAGGAGCCGTGATGAACCACGTTGTTGCCAGCAAAATCTGATTTAAGAATTTAATAGAACTGCATGAAAAAAGAAGTACTGATCAGAAGCTAACGGAGTTGTGGATTGGATGGCTGCCTACATGGTCAGTCATTCCGAAAGTACCATATAGCCCGAAAAATGAAGAGTTGCCTCGAGCACTTCGCGATTTTTTGTTTTCTGACTTTATTGGCGGGAATTCTTCATGGATTGGCTTCTCCATCGCCTAATAGCAGTCAATCCGAAGGGGCTGGAATTAGTTCTCCCTTCCCGATAATTGCAAGGCCTACTAAAGCTTCATCTTTGTCTCTAGTCCGGATAGGATAAGATTGGATCTGGATAGTATAGTTTAGGCTTCCCGTCGAACTGGTGCAACATACTAAGTGGATTCTATCCATTAGGGTGATCGCAGAGACCACTTTCTAGGTCTGTTCTATATGTTTGCTAGAGCAGAGCCATCACTGAAACCTTTCTAATCTCAATCCTGCCTGCTGCCTGAGAGTTTCATACGCTTGCAACTTCTCAAGCGACATCTCATATAACACTGCAATTTGATGTATGACCTCGAGCTTGATATGCATGTCCTCATGAAACCTTGGGCATGTGTAAACTAGAAGCAATTTTTTTTTTCTTTTTCTTTCGGAGTTGAACATTAGAAAAACCTGGATTCTTTTTCTATCGATCACTTTGAGGCTGCCAACGGGACAAGTTAGGCCTAGGTCCGAACCAAGCCTGTTCACCAACTGCAGGCATTTTTAGTTGTAATTGAGCTTTCTGGCTAAACAAACAAAGGACCTTCCGTCAAAGTGAGAGGAAATATCTATGAGATTGTTGACGCCTCCATGCATGGTCTCATGCGGGCAATAAGAAAAGAAATATGAAACCATTTTAGATACACTTTCACATGCTATGCAAACAGAGGGCTTTCCATGAAGACACAGTGGTAGTTGGGAGGTTGGGTTATCGAGTGCCCGGAAAATTTCAAAGGCGAGAAGTGAGCACTCCAGCAGTGCAATTACTAGGCAACCAGTGATCTCTGGGCCAAAGATTTTCTTCGTTTCATACTACACGACCTCCGGTGTTCATATATGTGTTCTCGGTGATTCCAATTTGGATGGCAAACAGCGACATGGAAAGGACATCAGGCCATTGCCCCTTTCGATGATTGGGAGTTGGACAATGGAACTCAGGCAACTGCAGGGCCCCCAAGGGTCGACATGCAAGCTAGCATCCAAAGGTCACTTATAAATGGAGCCAGCTCGGTCTTCAACCAAAAACAGGCCTACAGTTTCTGGTATGAGTGATAAGGGCCGGCCCAACTAAGGCTCCGGCCCAAAAAAGGCCCACCGCTAGAAAAACCTCAAAGATAAAATGAAAAAAAAAGTCCCTCTGTGAGTACGCTCCCCAAATACATTGGGTCACTCCTGTCAGAGCGATTCCCATGTAATCAAGGATTTGATCGATCATCAGATAGTACATTTTTTTTCGGTGATTTTAGTTATCTTCGTAAGGTTACTCTTCTGAGCTTTTTCTAATTTTCTTCTCATGCTTCGGTGTAATTCCCTCGTGCTGTGCTGAGTCTAGGATGAATGTTGCTCATACAGCATTATTATCTAGTCCTTGACAATTAAAAATAACTTAAATGATAGGATCCAAAGGGAAGGTGGCGTACTCTTTTGTATTATATGTCGAGAAAAAAGCGTTTTAGTCTAAGCTTGTATGATTTAACCTGGATAAGTATTATGATTACCCTGCTTCCTGTGCAGTGTATATTCCCTCGAGAATTGCTTCCCTTGTAATGTACAAAACATTATTCTTGTGCGAGGTTTGCTCGCTCTTACCTCCTACGCATGATGGCTGTCTTACCTATTTGATATCAAGTCGAATGCAGCAATGCACAATCATACAAATGATTCTTCTTCTTCTACTTTCTTTTTTCTTCAGTCCAAAACTCAAATTTATGTGTCTATATGCCACACCCCGAACCCATCATCTGGGTTCGGCATGTGACGCGGCCGCACACTCCGTAGGGCAGAGCTCTAAAGAATATGCTAGGCCTGAAAAATTTAATACAACCTCAATATCCGTAAGCAAGAATGATCTCAATTCATACCAAACAGCAAAGTTGATTTCAATTATAAAATTTGATCATCTAATCAGTATCAATAATGCTCTATCTAGTTATCCCCATCATCTGGTATCTCAACTATAGCTATATACTATGCAACCTGTGTTGGGGGGAATAAGATTTTTTCCCCAAATGACGCAAATGCCCCTAAGAAGCTGCACAACCTCCGACCCTGGACGGCCGAAGTCGGCGTCCAACCTCGGAACGCCCGACCTCAAGACGACCGACCTCGAGACCTCCGATCTGAGAAAAACCCCAATGTTCGAGGTCTACTCTTGTCAACCACCTGCTACGGCCGTGGCACCTCTGAGGTCCGGCCGAGGACCATATCCTGACGCCCCTCTGGCATTTATTGCGCATGGCCGCTATAAACCCTCCGGCTTACTCCACAATTAATGCGGATCTCCGGCTTACTCCACAATTAATGCGGATCTCCGGCTTACTCCACAATTAATGCGGATCTCCGGCTTACTCCACAATAAATGCGGATCTCCGGCTTACTCCACAATAAATGCGGATCTCCGGCTTACTCCACAATTAATGCGCATGGCTCCTGTCATCTACGGACCCTCAGCTCTCCACGGCAAATTAGCCCAGCAGAGTCTAGTCGACTATGATAAGTCTCTGATCTCGGCCATACCTCCGACATCAATGCAATAATTCGCCTGGGTAGCGTGCTAATTCGGGTTGTACGACGCCCTCACCACCGACATCAATGCAATAATTCGCCTGGTAGCGTGCTAGTTCGGGTTGTACGACGCCCTCACCGCCGACATCAGTGCAATGATTCGCCCTGACCGTGCGCCGACCTGAACGACATGCCGAACCGTACTACGGCTTCGCCCTGTTACAATCGCAGGTAAACCGACCCCCGCCTATAAAAGGGAGCCTTGGCCTCTCAGGAGGGGGTTGGAAGATGGATACACTCTACATACACTGTTTATCTCTCTTTCACACTATTTGCCCCCTCCCTGACTTGAGCGTCGGAGGGCCGGCGCCGGGAAAACCCCGGCCACCGGTTCGTGTGCAGGCACCCAGACGGAGGACGCCACCAGCTGACGGATCGCCGCCTCACCACGAGGACCAGCTGCTCCTTCTCTCCGACCACACCAGACGGAGGACGCCGCCGCCGACTGGTCGCCGCCCCGCCGTGGTGACTCGCCGCTCCCTCTCCCTAGACCGAAGATTGCCCCCGGGTCCAATTTCCAGCAACAGTTGGCGCTAGAGGAAGGGCCCGAGTAGCAGTCATGAAGTTGAGAAGTAAGGGAGCCTCTAACATCTCCCGGCGTCCCCCGCAAAGCCCTGGACACTCTATCCAGAATTCTCCAACTCCGGCTGACCCAGCTCCTCAGATCCCAGCCGGGAACAGTTCGACGCCCTGGTACAGCAAGTCCAGGCCCTGGCCGCCGCCGTCAGGTCTGCGGCGCGAGGAAAGCCCTTACCTACGCTCCCCCCCACGGCCCAGGCCCCGCCGGGGTGTTCTCCCCAACGGCCCGGTTTTTCAAGCCAAAAACTTGCATGGCTCCTCCAGAGCCAACAACGAGAAGAACGAGGGCTTCTCCCTGGAGTGGGAGTTACCGCGGAAGAAGGTTTGCAGACCGGAGGCGCCCAACTTTCTGAGGCCCAGAGGCAGGCCCCCAGACGCACCGTGGAAGGCCGGCGCCAAACCACAGCGACCAATCCCACGGATTGCGCGGGAGGCTCGACCGGAAAAGGTTGGAGTATGCTGGAGCGCCAGATTTGCGAGGCGCTCCACAGCAAGAAGGCCAAAGACAAGAGGGAGGACCCTTTGAGTTTCACTACCCAAGTCCCCCCTATGTATCCCTCCACGATCGCAGGACTAGAGCCCGGTTCCTGGCGAGGTTCAAAATGACCTCAAGTTGAGAGCCCTTACAGCGGGTGGTACGACTGACCCTCTGCCGACCACCTGGAGAGCTAATCGGGCCTCATGGCCCTAACAAGTGTCCTCGGAAGGCCATACTCTGCAAGGCTTCCAGCAACCCTCCGAGGGACCGCTCGGCTTTGGTTTTCGGGACTGAAGCCGAATACGGTGTCCTCTTTTGAGCAACTCGGCAGGCAGTTCGCTACCAACTTCGCTGCCAGCCGGCGCCAGTGGACGGACGTCAAGACTCCCTCCTCGACATCAAACAGAAAGAGGGGGAGTCCCTCAAGGAGTACCTGGATCGCTTCACCGCCGCTACGTGGAGGTTCGCGAGCTAGACCAGTCGATAGCCATGTCGGCTCTGAAGACTGGGGTTTCGCTCCTACCGATTCCTCTTCTCCATAGAGAAGAGCTTCCCGGCCGACTTCACCGAAATGTTGGCCCGAGCCCGGAAGTATGCAAGGCCGAGGAGGCAGTCGCCTCCAGGCGGGGAGCAATCGAGCCCGCCTCGAAGAAGCGGAAGAAGCGCCGCGAGGACGCGGCCGGCAAAGGAGCCGGTCTCCCGCCGAGAGAAGAGTCTCCCCAGACTGAGAAGTCCGCCCCGACAGCAGAGGCGACCTCAGCAGAGGACCCCTCCTCGACCGAGGTCCCCACCACGGCTCGGACGTACCCGGGGAAGTACGAGAACTATACACTCCGTCAACGCTCCCCGGGCTTGAAATCCTGATGGAAATCGAGGGTCGGACTTCTTCCGACCCCCGCCCCCCCATGCGAGACACGGGGATTCCCCCAAATCCCAGGGAAGATGCCGCTTCCACCGGGGATCGCGGGGCACGACACGGGGATGCCTCCAACTCCGGGACGAGAATAGAAGCGCTCATCCAACGGGGAGTACTCAACCGGTTCGTGAGGAAACCGACATGAGGGAAAGGAAGGCCGGCGGAGAATGTCCCACCAACCGAAAATCCGGGCGACAGACAGGCCCATCGCCGGTAACATCAAATGATTGGGCGGGCCTCGAACAGGAACAGCCGCCTCAGGGAGCCCCCCGAAGCGCCCACGTACTGATGAAGTCATCTCGTTCTCGGACGAGGACTTAGAAGGGGTCGAAACCCCTCATGATGACGCTGTGGTCATCTCTATGATTGTAAATAGGTTTGATGTAAAGCGTGTCCTAGTTGACAATGAAGCTCAGCCAACATTTTGTATACCATGCCTACCAAAAAATGGGAGTAGTACAGAAGGATATTTCCGGAGAGTCAATGCCCCGTTGGTTGGGTTTACCGGAGATGCGGTCCCGGTTGAAGGTGAGGCTAGCTTCCTTGTCACAGTCGGCCTCGCCCCCCGGGAGAGCACCGTGAGGATGGACTTCCTGGTGGTCCGTCTGCCCTCGGTCTATAACGCCATCCTTGGCGCCCTGGGCTAAACGCCCTTCGAGCCGTGGTTTCAACTCGCCATTTGCTCGTGCGGTTCCCCACCGGCCAAGGAGTAGGCGAGGTCCGCGGAGACCAGCTGATCGCCAAGCAATGCTACATGGCAGCCCACACAGCAAAGCAACCGACCGAGGCGCCGGACCACCCGATGGGCCCTTCGCTGCCCATAGAAACCCTCGATGCGAGGGACACCCTCTGGAAGAAGCAAGTAGAGCCCGGTGAGCTCCTTATTCAAATCCCACTACAAGAAAATTTTTCCGAGCTAACCGTGCAGGTCGGCTCCGGCCTCGGTGCCCACGAGAGGGATCGCCTCGTCAGCTTCCTGCGGGACAACGCTGACGTCTTCGCCTGGTCGCCGCGGACGTGCCAGGAATTGACCCTGAGGTCATGGTCCACCGACTCCAGGTGAGGCCAACCAGCAGGCCTGTAAAGCAGAAGAAAAGAGGCTCCCCCGGAACGACAACGAGCTGCGGCTGAGGAGGTGGACAAACTCCTCGGGGCCGGCTTCATCCGGGAGGTCTCCTACCCGGATTGGCTCGCCAACGTAGTCCTCGTAAAGAAGGCCAACGGGAAGTGGCGTATGTGCGTGGACTACACCGACCTAAACAAGGCCTGCCCGAAAGACAGCTTCCCCCTCCCGAGCATCGACCAGCTCGTCGACTCCACTTCAGGACACCAGCTGCTAACTTTTATGGACGCCTTTTCAGGGTACAATCAAATTCGAATGGCGCCAGAAGACGAGGAAAAGACGGCCTTCATCACCGACAAGGGCACCTACTGCTACAAGGTGATGCCCTTTGGCCTGAAAAACGCTGGGGCCACCTATCAGAGACTGGTCAGCCAAATTTTTAAAGACCAGATCGGCCGGAACATGGAAGTCTATGTGGACGACATGCTGGTGAAGAGCCGAGCGGCGGAACACCACATAGCCGATCTCAACGAAACATTCGCCAAGCTCAGGAGATACCAAATGAAGCTTAACCCGGCGAAGTGCGCGTTCGGGGTCACCTCGGGCAAGTTCCTGGGTTTCATAGTGACCCAGCGCGGAATTGAAGCCAACCCGGAGAAAATCCGGGCACTGCAAGAGATGTCGCCTCCAAAGACAGTTAAGGAGGTGCAACGGCTCGCGGGGCGGGTTGCCGCCCTGGGAAGGTTCGTCTCTCGGTCAGCCGAGCGCTGCCTCCCCTTCTTCAAGAGCCTCAAACGGCCGAAAGACTTCCGGTGGACAGAAGAATGCCAGCAGGCCTTTGAAGAGCTTCGGAGCCTTCTGGCCTCTCCCCCACTGCTCACCAAGCCCCAGAAAGGCGAGATCCTTTACTTATATTTGGCCGTCTCCCCAGCTGCAGTGAGCTCAGTCCTCGTCCGGGAAGAGGACAAGCTCCAAAAGCCGGTCTATTACACCAGCCGGGTTCTCAGGGATGCTGAGACCCGATATTCTAAACTTGAGAAGACCATCTTCGCTCTCATCATCTCGGCTCGGAGACTCAGGCCTTACTTCCAAGCCCACACGATAGCTATATTGACCGACCAGCCTATGAAGCAAATATTGCAGAGGTCGGATCGTGCGGGAGGATCGCCAAATGGGCGGTCGAGCTCGGGAATTCGACCTCGAATATCGGCCCAGGCCGGCTATCAAAGCTCAGATACTCGCCGACTTCATCGTGGAGTGCACCCTTCCGGACGACCCCGAGCGGCCACCCGAATCCGTGGAGGAGGCCCCGAGGCAGCCATGGGTCCTGCACTCGGACGGGTCTTCGACCTCGGGGGCAGCGGGGCCGGACTTATCCTCACCAGTCCAGACGGAGTGGTGGCCGAGCAAGCTTTGCGCCTCGAATTCCGGCCTCGAACAATGAGGCCGAGTATGAGGCTCTCATCGCCGGGCTCAAGCTGGCGAAAGAACTAAAAGTGGAAGACCTGACGGCCTTCAGCGACTCCCAGCTGGTAGTGAACCAGATCCAAGGAGATTTCGGAGCTAAAGAGCCATCCATGCAAAAGTATCTCCAAAAGGTGCGGGAGCTCATATCTGCCCTGAATTCTTTCAATATTCAGTACATTCCCAGAGCGGAGAACCTCAGGGCAGACCAGCTATCCAAATTGGCAACCTCCCGCATGAGCGAGCTTCCCAAGGGAACAGCGCTCGAGTATCTTCGGATCCCCTTCTCAGATGCCTCCGCCCCTCCGAGGCGGACTATGCCCTCCGAGAGGTCCATAAAGGATCTGCGGAAATCACCTGGGGGGTCGGGCATTAGCCCATAAGGTCCTGCGACAAGGATATTATTGGCCCACACTCCAGAAGGATGCAACGAATTTCGTCCGGAAGTGCGATCGGTGCCAACGAAACGCCAATATTCAGCGCCGCCCTTCAGCTTTGCTGACCTCCATCATCGCCCCCTGGCCGTTTTCCCAATGGGGATCGACATCCTGGGGCCCTTTCTCCTGGCCACCGGACAGAGAAAGTTCCTGGTCGTCTCCATCGACTACTTCACCAAATGGGTCGAGGCCGAACCCGTCGCCCGGATCACCGAGCAAAAGATGTGGGACTTCGTGTGGAAGTCCATAATCTGCAGATTCGGACTACCCCGTATCCTTATATCTGACAATGGTCAACAATTTGACAATGTTCATTTCAGGAATTTTGCTCCGAGCTCGGCATTGATCACCGCTTCACCTCGGTCGCTCACCCCCAGACAAACGGAGAAACTGAGGTGACTAACCGCACTATTTTGCAGGGACTCAAGGCTAGGCTTGATCGGTCCAAAGGACAGTGGGTCGAGGACTTGTACAATGTCCTTTGGGCATATCGGACCACGTTCCGACTGCCTACGGGAGAGACCCCTTCAACCTAGCATACGGCACTGAGGCCGTCATCCCGTTGGAGATCGGCCTGCTTCTCCAAGGGTGGAGTATTACGACCCCGACATCAATTCTTTCCAGCTCAGGAGTAACTTGGACCTCGTCGAAGAACAAGAGAGGTCGCCCGGTCCGCATGGCGAGGTACCAACAGCGAACAGCCAATACTACAACTCCAGAGTCAAGCCCAAGCTCTTCAAAGGGGACCTCGTCCTCAGGAGAGCCGAGGCTTCTCGACCGACCGAGCAAGGAAAGCTCGCCCAAATTGGGAAGGGCCGTATCAGATCGCCCGGGTGCAACGACCAGGGGCGTTACAAATTGAAGTCCCTAGAGGGGACCCTGATCCCGCGAAGCTGGAACTCCGAGAATCTACGAATGTACTACCAGTGAAACCCCTAGGGTTCAAAACAATCAGGACAATGGACTCAGTTCCTTTTTTACAAATAATTCTCTCATCTTGATGGCTGTAACTCTTTCTAACGTTGGGTCGTCTGTGATCCTCAGATTCCCCGGCCAAAATCGGATGCCTCGAGGCTCGACCGTAAAGTCCCAAACTCCCTCGATCTCGAGAAGTATCGCAGGACGATGAAACATCGGCTTGACGCAAGAATTCCTCGACTAAGGTCGGGATGCCCCGAGGGTCGACCGTAGAGAACCAGACTCCCTCGACCTCGGGAAGAAGCCGTGAGGGTGGAAAGGGTGGCTCCACTCGGCGCCACAAAGTGGACCCCCGAGAGCGGTCGACGATCCCCGATTCCCGAAGCGAGCGTTCCCTCGACTAAGGTCGGGATGCCCCGAGGGTCGACCGTAGAGAACCAGACTCCCTCGACCTCGAGAAGAAGCCGTGAGGGGTGGAAAGGGTGGCTCCACCCGGGCGCCACAAAGTGGACCCCCGGGAGCGGTCGACGATCCCCGATCCCCGAAGCGAGCGTTCCCTCGACTAAGGTCGGGATGCCCCGAGGGTCGACCGTAGAGAACCAGACTCCCTCGACCTCGGGAAGAAGCCGTGAGGGGTGGAAAGGGTGGCTCCACCCGGGGCGCCACAAAGTGGACCCCCGGAGCGGTCGACGATCCCCGATCCCCGAAGCGAGCGTTCCCTCGACTAAGGTCGGGATGCCCCGAGGGTCGACCGTAGAGAACCAGACTCCCTCGACCTCGGAAGAAGCCGTGAGGGGTGGAAAGGGTGGCTCCACCCGGGGCGCCACAAAGTGGACCCCCGGGAGCGGTCGACGATCCCCGATCCCCGACGAGCGATCCTCGACTAAGGTCGGGATGCCCCGAGGGTCGACCGTAGAGAACCAGACTCCCTCGACCTCGGGAAGCGTCGCAGGTCGGTAGAGCGTGCCCAGACCCGCCGACTGACGAACGATCCCTCGACTAAGGTCGGGATGCCCCGAGGGTCGACCGTAGAGAACCAGACTCCCTCGACCTCGGGAAGAAGCCGTGAGGGGTGGAAAGGGTGGTTCCACCCGGGGCGCCACAAAGTGGACCCCCGGGAGCGGTCGACGATCCCCGATCCCGACGAACGATTCCCGACTAAGGTCGGGATGCCCCGAGGTCGACCGTAGAGAACCAGACTCCCTCGACCTCGGGAAGCGTCGCAGGTCGGTAGAGCGTGCCCAGACCCGCCGACCTGACGAACGATCCCTCGACTAAGGTCGGGATGCCCCGAGGGTCGACCGTAGAGTCCCAAACTCCCTCGACCTCGGGAGGCACCACAGGTCAGCAAAGTCTCCACCCGCCGACCTGACAAGATCCTCGACCAAGGTTGACGCCCCGAGGTCCGACCATAGGGTCTCAACTCCCTTGACCTCGCAAAGAGCTACAAATCAATAAAGCCTCCCAAATCCTCTCAACCTCGGGCGCGTTGGGTCCGTGAGAACCCGAGCCCCCCTTTAAGTCAAAATGACTCCGGAGGTCGACGAGGAAGGAGGCAACCTACTCCACCATGCGAAGCATAACTCGAGAATGCAAGAGGTACATCTAACTAGACGCCCTCCTTGTCAAATTTTATCTACATACTGCTGACGGAATCTCATCCAACGTTGGAGTCTTATCTCGCCCCAAAGCCGGGCTTCTCCAATAGGTCGGCTTAAGCCGACCCCCTAACTACATTATGCGTGCTCCGTCGTCAAGTCTCCACAATTTGTACAAAGGTTCAAATTAGGGCCCAACTCGGCTCCTACGTAAACTCCGATGTTTAGCTGAGAAAGTGGTCCCGGCCGCGAGTATACCAGCCAAACACAGACCAAGGCAACCTTTGGAAATCCCAGCCTTGCTACCGAAATCTCGGCAGAGTCCGAGAACGATAACTACGAAAACTTCGGCAATAACTTGTTTATTAGCCCGCGCTCCCTACGAGGGGTTCGGAGTTGAGTTCGGAAACCCGACAAACTCCCCGAATAGCAGCATGCACAGACCTAGTCCGGTCTTACTTGAAGGGCTAAGGCCCGACCTCAATGCCTTGGGATTTCTCCGAAGGCGAACGCGATGACTTCGCGATTCAGATCCGAGTTATGGGACTTAGAGAAATTTCTAAAACCTAAGCTCGGGCCCTCTGGTCGGAATGACTGAATCCGAGAAGGCAAGGCACAACCAAAAGAAGGGCACCTTCGTTAACAGCCCGAAAATCAAAATACGGAGTAGAGGTCGTCGAGGCGATTAGCTAAGGCTCTAGCCTCATTCACGACAAGAAAGGTGGAACGAGCACAGAATGACAAAAGTATTTTTTCATTGACAAAGGCCGGAAGGCCGATTACAAAATTGGAGGTCGACCATTTAAAGCCGACCCGGATACAATGAAAAAAGAAAAAAATACGCTAAGTCCTAAGCGGCGGGAGCAACGTCCGGGGGTCGTGGCACGTTGATGATCTCGGGATCTTCAGCCGGCACAGGCTCGGGGTCGGGGGCAGGGGCCTCAGGTACCGCTCCGGGACGGCGTCCGTCTCGGCCGCCGGAGCCGCCTCCATGACGCCGTCCGCCTCGGCCACCCCCGTCGAAGGCTCGGCGGGGTCTTGTTCGTATATTCCCGCCTCGGATGTCAAAATGGCAGGAAGGCTTCGTCGGACCCCAGCCCAGGTCCTCCCTCGGACGGACCGTCGAAAGGTCGTACTGAGGGCAGTACCGGCGCATCTGCAGCCGGAAGTTCTCGAAGCCCCGGAGGAACCCGTCCACCGTCTCCTCCTCCAACATGTCGCGGAACTCTTGCGACTCCTTGAAGAGTTCCACGGCATGTTCAGCTCGCTCGAGTGCCCTCCTCTCTCGGGCCTCAAGTTGCTCGATTCGGAGGCGGGAAACCCCGTCCTCATATTGAGGGCCGCGACCTCGGCCTGGACCTCCCCCAAGCGCGCCTCCGTACCGCGCATGGCCGACCTGGTCAGGGCGTGAGCAGCCCTCCTCTTCAAGCGCCCCCGCCATAGCAAGGCGCTCGGCCTCGGTGGCCGCCCTGAGCCTCGGCCCGGCCAACGCCGCCTCCAGCTCGGCGACTCTTTTCTTGGCCGGCTCCAGCTGCTGGCCGAGCTGTCGGACTTCTTCCCGACACCCATGGGCGATGAACGCCAAGGTGTCGAGCTCGTGAATATGCTGAAAAGAAAGAAACGAAGCTATTGTGAGTTGAAAGCACATAAGTTCGCTAGTAACTCAAGGAAATTAAGAAGGAAGCTTACCCGGGCGGTGTTGCAGTAAGCACTGCCAACGACCTCCTCCAGCGAAATGTTCCGGAACTCGGCCCGGTCCGCTGGAAGCATCGCGCGCCGCAACACGGAGCGTGCGACCTCGGCATCATAGAGGCCGAGCTCCCCTCGGGAATAGGGGAGTCCGGCTCGCTGACTCCTCCGGAAAGCCCGGGAAGGCCGGCGCCCGAGCCCGAGGTCCCGGAGCCGCTCGCTTCGGGGCCCGAGTCGGCTCGGGCCCTGGCGCTGGCCGGATCCAGACGGCCCTCCCGCTGGGCAAGGGGCGGGCAAGGAGGGGCCGATGGACCCGCCACAATGGCGACCCGCGCCCGCCTCGGGACAGCTGTGGAGGCCCCCGCCTCGGGGCCACTCGTCCCGGCCGACGAAGAAGCGCCGTCCGTCCTCGCCCTCTTCCGAGGCTGGGGCACGGCTCCCCCGGCCTCGGCCTCTCGCCTTCTCAGGCGAGAAAAAAGTGATGTGTTGCTGGTCGGCATATGGGGAATATCTGAAATCAAAATTTCGTTAAGTGTTAGCCAGTGGCATAAAAGCAAAGAACGAGAAAGAAAGTAACGTAACCACCCTTACCCTCGGGGCGCGCCGAGCTCAGACCACGCTGCAGGGCGTCCTCCCGCAGGAGCTCGGTCAGGTCGTTGCCCCTCCCGAGGGCTCGCACAGAGTCCAGGGTCCTCAGCTCCCTCCTGAGGGCTCGGAGAGCTTGTTGAGGGCCTTCAACCGAGGGTCCCCCATGTCGGGTCGAACCCCCAAGGCGCCTCGGACGCCAGGAAGAAAAACTTCCCCTTCCACTCATGAATCGAGGAAGGGGCACCCTGAAGAGTGACATACCGCCCCGAAAGGCGAAGTATAGCCACCCTGCGTCCGCCGGGTTCTTCTTTAACAAAAACACCGGCGGAAAAGCCTACCGAGATCGGGATCCCATGCCCGAGGCACAGGGACAAGAACCCGATTATGGTCCTCCACGAGTTCGGAGCCAACTGCGCCGGGACGAGCTGGTACTCGGCCAGCAGGTCGCTCACGAACTCGTGCAGGAAAACGCAGGCCAGCCCAAGTGTCTCGCGGTAGACCGCGATCCGACCTGGGGGCGGCTGCGTCACCCTGTCCCCGGCCCCGCAGTTTCAAGCGAAACCCGGGCTGGAAGAAGAACCGGGAGCGGATCACTCCAACTCCTCCCCCGACAGGCTCGACCCACTTCCTCAGGACCCAAACCCATTCCCACAGAAGAGCGAAATAAAATTAAAAGCGAGGATGAAAACTGGGGAGAAGAAGAAAGAGGAACCCTAGCAATCACAGGTAGGGACCTACTGGACATCGCCGGAAATCGCTCCGGGCACCAACGACGAAGTTCGGTTGAGGAAGAAAGCAAGGGAGAAGACAACGAAAATGAGAGCAGCCAAGTAAGACCTTTAGGGCAATTCAGGGGTTTATATAGACCCCCCTGACGGCCCAGATCAACGGGTCGGTCCCATCCCCCGATCGGGTTGCGCCACGTGTCGACCTCGGAAGCCGAGGCACCGTATTCACTCCGATTAATAAATCGGGTACGAAATCGAAGCGTTGTCCCATCGGATCTCGGGGCCTCATCATGGGTCCGCAAATCAAATCGTCTTGAGGAACGAGGGCGCCGCCCCGCTCCCCTCATTTAATAAGATCTGGGACACGTGGAGCCCGATGTGGCCTCCACCTCCCGGAATTATGATCCAGTAACACGAAATCGGAAGCGTCCGACCTTAGGTCGTGCCGCGTGTCCGCTTTAGACCCCGTAACGGCACACTCATTGATGAGCAAGGTCTCGATTACGGGATCGAGACACCGCCTCGACGAGCTCGAGGACCCCCATCATTAATCCCCGCAAAGCAATCTGGCGATTCAAGAGACGCCACCCCGCTTCAAGAAGCGTAATGATACGAGCTTCATCATAAGCTCGCTGGATAAAGCAACATCAGGGCGCCAAAGGGCGCAGGTTTCGCCATAAAAACTCCGAGAAGCGCAAGGGCGCGGACGAAATGCGCCCCCCCTAACTTTAATAATGGACTTTACTTCCTACGTCCGAGCCCACAAGCCGCTCAACTCCGGAAGTCGGGGGTAGTGTTGGGGGGAATAAGATTTTTTCCCCAAATGACGCAAATGCCCCTAAGAAAGCTGCAACAACCTCCGACCCTGGACGGCCGAAGTCGGCGTCCGACTCGGAACGCCCGACCTCAAGACGACCGACTCGAGACTCCGATCTGAGAAAACCCCGATGTTCGAGGTCTACTCTTGTCAACCACCTGCTGTACGGCCGTGCACCTCTGAGGTCCGGCGAGGACCATATCCTGACGCCCCTCTGGCATTTATTGCGCATGGCCGCTATAACCCTCGGCTACTACAATTAATGCGGATTCCGGCTTACTCACAATTAATGCGGATCTCCGGCTTACTCCACAATTAATGCGCGGGATCTCCGGCTTACTCCAAATAAATGCGGATCTCCGGCTTACTCCACAATAAATGCGGATCTCCGGTTACCCACATAATGCGGATCTCCGGCTTATCCACAATTAATGCGCATGGCTCCTGTCATCTACGGACCCTCAGCTTCCACGGCAAATTTAGCCCAGCAGAGTCTAGTCGACTATGATAAGTCTCTGATCTCGGCCATACCTCCGACATCAATGCAATAATTCGCCTGGTAGCGTGCTAGTTCGGGTTGTACGACGCCCTCACCGCCGACATCAATGCAATAATCGCCTGGTAGCGTGCTAGTTCGGGTTGTACGACGCCCTCACCGCCGACATCAGTGCAATGATTCGCCTGACCGTGCGCCGACCTGAACGACATGCCGAACCGTACTACGGCTTCGCCCTGTTACATCGCAGGTAAACCGACCCCCGCCTATAAAAGGGAGCCTTGGCCTCTCAGGAGGGGGTTGGAAGATGGATACAACTCTACAGACACTGTTTATCTCTCTTTTCACACTATTTGCCCCTCCCTGACTGAGCGTCGGAGGGCCGGCGCCGGAAAACCCGGCCACCGGTTCGTGTGCAGGCACCCAGACGGAGGACGCCACCAGCTGACGGATCGCCGCCTCACCACGAGGACCAGCTGGCTCCTTCTCTCCGACCACACCAGACGGAGGACGCCGCCCGCCGACCGGTCGCCGCCCCGCCGTGGTGACTCGCCGCTCCCTCTCCCTCGACCGAAGATTGCCCCCGGGTCCAATTTCCAGCAACAACCTGCACTCTGAAAAAGAAAAAGAGGAAGAGGTTGTGAGCTTTACAGCCTAGTAAGAATCCCCACACTTCCACACCAACACAATAATAATATTATAAATTTAAAAATGTAAGAAATTATTATACACACTAGGAAATTACAAATCAGCTATCAATAAGGCTCGAATAATTAATATAAATTTATACATAAAAAATCAATAGAAATCCAGCTACTTAAGAGTGATATATCATACGAATCTCATAAATCTTGATTAGTGTTTTCAATGCTTTTCATTCCATTCCTTTTTAATTTGATCCGGATAAATTATCTTTTCAACTTTAGACCAAATCTTGGTCATATTTTTCAGCCTATGATAGAACCTTCCAAGGTGTCATATTTCCAGCCTGTGATGGGGCTTGCTATAGTTTCGCATTTCCGGCTTGTAATGGACTTACCAAAGTATCACATTTCCAACTTGTGACGAAGCTTGCATAGTAACGAGATAAGCCAAAAATTCTTGTTTTATTCAATCCAATTCACATCCACACATCAATTCCTTTTTATTTTTCGCCTTTAGGCTAACCACGATCACGTTTTCCACCGTGACAGGGCAATCAATGTAACATGGTTAGTCTAGAGCACCACATCTATTAACCCGAGTTATGCAAGTGTAAGTTATGCCCATATATGCATCCATCATACTCTCAATCACAGACATACATGATCAGAATATGATTTGATACAGAAACCATCATAAAACTATTCTTACTTCTTACTTATCTAGATTATTAACATATCATACATATATAGGTACAAAAATATCTATATCATACAGGTCAGTATATAAGGATTCTTATCTTTTTACTGACAGTCCAAATAGACTAATACTTGCCCGCACCCCGATCAACGAACCAGGGTGCGCAGAACCCTGCTCAATGTCCTCTTGCCCAGAAAATTGTTCTCCTACAGAACCACATCAATATCAAAAACATTCGAGGTATCCGACAATTCCAGAATTCTCAACTAGTACACTAAAGGGTCTATCACATAGTAATCCTCAAACTACCACCCAATCATTTTAATCAAGAATTTCTTCGAATCGACTAGAGAAACCCGAAAACTCGGGACCTATCATACGGCTGCATAACGTCGACTTGAAACCTTTTCCTATAGCTACATAATGCCGACCCGAGACCAATACCGACTCGAAGCTCCAGGTCACAACACTAGCTAGAACCACTCTAAGGGTCAGCCCGATTTGACAAAGTACCTAGACCCGTCACTGGTCCACTAAAACATGTAGAAAAAGAATGAGTAGAGAGAGATAGAGTGATTAAAGAGAGAAAAATTAGAGAGAGAAATAATTCAGGTAGAAAGAGAAACAAGAGAGAAAAGACAGAAAAGTAGAGAGAGAAGACACCAATGCCTTCTTCCTCTTCTCAAAATAGGGGAGACTCTCTCTCCATTGCTTCTTCTCAAACCGAGCGATGGAGAGAGAGAGAACGGAGATTGCTCGGGTGAAGGCTTTGGAGGGAGAGAGCCCTCTCTTTATAGAGGAGCTCTATGGTTCCGGCGGCCCTAGGACTCCGACTCCTAGTTGGAAAAGGTGGAAGGAGAAGAAGACTCCAATCGGAGTCTCTTCTCTCTTGCTCTGCGCTATAGGGCACGATTTGCCCTAGGCTAGCCTCTTTTCGGGCCGGCTCGCAAGCCCAAAGGCTAGGCTGGATTAGGATGTGTTGCTACGGTATATGAATTTAGTAAATTTGATTTATTATTTAGAAACCTTTGCATTTTGGGCACTTAGAAACCAAATATAGCTTTGGTAGTGCATGTTGCCCATGTATACATAAAAAATAGCAGGATACAATGAGGTGTGCTTGTATAAGAATCCATCATTTCTTTGATGCAAGGTTCCCCATCGGTATCCCACATTTTTTACACTATTTCCCTTGCTTCGTCCCACATCAATCTCCCAGCATTGCAAATATTTTAGACACCATAGCACAAGAGCCGAACCACTGAGCTGAAACTAATAATAAGAATTTTTAATGGACCCCACTTGCACGGTCTCGGGCTCTTGGATGGTTGTCGGTAGCTGTAAAGGTTGGATTCTTTTCTGCTCCCTCCTCTGAAGAACTTTTCCACCATGAGTGCATTGACAAATGGGAGCCAGAGGCTCAAAGCCACACACGGTGATTTGTGTTTTAAAAGTGTGCAGTAATGGCAGACCTAAAGGCCGATGGAGCCAATTCCAAGACCTCTCTCAACTAAGAGATGCCAGGCTGGGAGGCTTGGGATGCCTCGCCTGACTTAGCTGAGAGCTTTGAAAAGAGGGAAAGAGAACAAATGGTCTGAGAGCATCCAATGCCAAAGATTGCAAATAGAAAGGGTTGGTCGAGCACTCTGTCACCAAGACCATCAGCTTAATTTATCAAGGTGGCTGGCTCAGAGGACAGGCGATTAGCTACCAGCTCTCATAATGGAACCACTCAATGTGAGGTTGGACCCACTTTAACTTGGTGACTCCACTTAGTTGTGTACCGAGTTGGTGGTACGTAGAGAAGGGCTGCGTGCTGCGTTCCAGATTGTCAGAGATGAATTAACGGGATCTTTTGAAGGGGGCACCCAACAGATGTCTGAGATGAAACATTACTTAAAATGTATGTGACTTTTTGGTGAAAAAATGCATTTGATTGTAAGCTAAATGCCTATGGAATGAAAAGGTCTTTAAATGTTTTAGAGAAAAAGCTGCTTAGAGCGCTTCGTGACTCGTTAAATTTTGATTTTTTGAATGTATTTATACTAAGTCATGTATGGATTATCCAGTTGCAAATAAAAAAAATCTTTTAAATTTTTGAAATATTTTTTTTGCCATATGGTTCACAATTAGTCGGTGCATCAATATCTTCCTTTTGCTATGAATTCTATAAATTAAGATGAATCAGAGGTACTCTTTTTCTTGCACAATGTCATGGGTCAAGAATTTTTATTTCTTCCATGTTGGTATAGCCAACGGAATAACGTAATTTTTGTTTTCTTGTTTTTTCTTCCTCGAGATGATGTCACTGAATAAATCTTTAATGAAGTGAGTGTCTGGCTTAGTGGTGCATAGCATTATAACCATTCAGAATGCTGTCCTATGTTCTACATAAGCTGCTATGATATACATATCTTGGCATGTAGGTTGGTGAATATATTAACCAATAAAAGATCAAATTTGGTAATGAACATGTTGTTAGTATGCATCAGCAAGAGATGCTCTGAACACAAAACGCCACATCAGAAGGATTGTTGTTTTTTATGGCATGCCCCTTTATAATATATTATCTACGAATTTGATTTAAACTCTCCCCATTTAATAAATTCAAGGAGAAGTTTGGTATGTCACAGTAGACGCTTTTATTTGAATGATTAGAGTAGATATATGCATTTAAAACACTATCAGGAAAGGGAAAAATTATTAGATTATCAACGTCTGAAAGAGAAATTATTAAGTATGGAAGAGAAGAAGGAAGTAGATTTTTACTCAAACTCCTTAATATGTTCATTTAGCTTACAACCATATATCATATGGTCTCTTGACGATTAAGAATCTGCCAAAAAGGAAGATCAGCTAACCGTCGTGCGAAGATCTGAAATCAGCAACAAAACTTTCTGAATTCCTCTACTAACCAATCCGTTACCAGTTTTTGCAAACTTACACCCACTTTCAAACATCGCGTTATAGACTATGATTCAAGGTTAGTTTTAGCTTATACTATCTCAGATGCTTTCCATAGTTTAACCACGAATAGCTAATAAAATTTTATTTCATTATCATTATGCACCTTGCTTATGCAGAACATGCTTGATTAATCTTCCAACCATGTTTTACTGAGAGGCTAAGCATTCATGTTAAAAGAAATTTGAACCAGATAAAAATCTTATTTTAAACTACAAGCATATAACATAATGATATAGGTTCTGGCAAAATATCATCTTTAGCTGTTTCAAGAAAATGGTGATGGAATAGTTCTGGAAAGGATCCAGGATTTACAGAGCCATCACAGCCAATACCAATTCTTGCCTAGACATATATATATATATATATATATTATATATATATATATTATATATATATATATATATAATGGGTAAGGTTGGTGCCCCAAGTAAAATCCATTTACCATTTAGGAAGGGAGGGAGAGGTACGTTAGAGCTATATGAATTGCCATTTTCAACTTAAAAAAAAAAAAAAAAAGAGAAAGGGAGGGAGAGGTGGCAAACCTAAAGCGTGTCATCAAAAACTTCTAAAACAAATTAAAGACTATACCAACGACTGGAGAACTAACTAGAAATTAGGAAATGACTTGCATAGATTTCTTTGTCTACCTGGAAAGCAGTCGTGCCACTTGGACTATTTATTTAAGACGGAAACATGGTGCCGTCCACGGTTCTAAAATAGCTCGATGACAGAAAGGCAGGATAAAGACAGGAGTTCTAGAAGCAGGGGTTGCTAAATTATATTGCTCAACCTCGATTCTTGTAACTATTAAAGCTCTTGCTTCGCCTTTGGATTCCTCCCGTCTCTGTGACGCGTCCGGAGAGCGCGGCCACGCACGGCTGATCCTCTCCTTGCATCAACTGATACCTCTAGTATGGGTCTCTCGTTACTTCGTCCACAAAGTTTGGATCTCGACCCAACGGGGTTTCTTAGGTTTTGCTCTTGACCTAGTCTTGACTCAATTCTTGCAACAGACCAACAGCATCATACCTTTGAGCAGTTCAAGCCAGGACTTACGACGGTCTTTACCTCTCTAGAGCTTATCCAGCCGGTAATCAAGAGTTTGAATAATTATATCCTACACGACGTGCACCATATGGCTATGCACGTTACCACTCATAGTCGCTCGTTCATCTGGACTCGTTCATCTGGACTCGTTCATCAAGTGTTCATCTCGATGCACCACTATAGGAGCAAACATACATTTGTGACCGGTGGCATGCACGGCCTCATGATGCAGGCGGTGCAGGATATAGTTTGCTCAAGACATGCCCCTAAATTTGTGGCCCAAGTAAAGATAGATTGAGCTGGCTTGCTGGACCTAGAATGCTACATAGAACCAAGTGGAATCACCCTAAAAGTAAAATATTCTGGAGCAAGTAGCATTTATAATCCAAATATTTCAAGCAAAATCTTAGATTGTGATTAACATATCAGTTGGAGGACAGGTCCAGAAGCGCAGTGGTACAACTTTTGATACGTAGAAACAGAAGCCGGAACACCACAACCGCCGACATCACGGGCCCGTTGATCTCAACCCACCAACCGACGGGCCCACTGGCTCGCTCGTTGGACCACCATCGCAATAGCTGCATGGCTTGACTCGTTACATAAAATTCCAGGCCAGCCGATCTTTTTGTTTCCCTACCAGCCTCACACTCGAATGAACAACTCTTTAAGAAGCAACGGTGCAACAAGGGATTGGACGGTTGTGGTAGAAGAAAGGAACAATCGGATGGCCCACACCAGCCCATGGGTTCTCATTTCATTTGGCAGGACCACCACATGCAATATGCCCTCACCAACCCTAGCCTCTGCAGCAAGGAATATCCGGCCTTCAAAGCCGAACCCCCTTTCTCTTTATTCCAGAAATCTCTAGTGGACAACTGACAGAGCCAAGTCTCTAATAATAACTAAATATATGTAAATGAAGTGTTCATTTCTTTACTCATACTACTACTCATGAAAAATTACAACTCATGGTGCACATCATTTATAGGCACAAACATTGAACTCATGTAGTAACTAACTGCTCCGCCGGGAGATTATTAGGATGAACCTAGCCACTTCCAATAGAAACAAGCGGAACGTTTTTGTCCTTGTAAGTACTTGTCTAAACCTGTTTTTTCCCAAACATAGGCCTGTTTAATCCTTGTGCACAGTTACTCAGCCTACATAGTTATCCCTGCAAGGAATTAAGCATAAAATGGACATCATAATGAAGAATCTATCGACAGGAATCAAACACAAAATGGCTGTCGATCTAAGTAGCTAAATTATTCCTGATCGACAGAGCCCAAATTAGTCCTCGAAAGAAGCTACAAACATAAACTGGAAACCAGCAAGAAGGTCCCTTCTGCCACCAAACGAAATCCAGAACGAGATGACACGGAAAACTCCTGCTACTTATATTTACCTTTTGGGCTACTTACTGCTAAAAAAATAATAAATATATATATATACACAAAATCCTCTCTAAGATGAAAGATAAATTATATTTACCTCTAATAATTTAGAAAATCTATACTTAGTCCCTCTAAATTTGTATTTATACAATACTTTAATCCACGTTACCTCAAATGGAATCCAACTTTAATATCAAAAAAGAATTTCAAAAATGATCCAAATAATCTAAAATGATATAGCAACCACTCAAGAACATAAACAAAATATGTGCATCTACCTTTCTATCGAGAAGCAATTTTGATTTTTTATATGAGATAAATAGTTTTATTAACACAACCATTAATTTAATTGAATGGAATGGAAGTGTGGGTTGTACGCATTACTGGATAAACCTAAACCTCGAAAAAAGTTATGTAATTTACTTTTTAAAAAAAAAAAGCCACTCCAAAAGCCAAAAAGCAACCCCCGAGCCTCACACCAAGCCTGGTTTCTTAATGATAGGAAGATGTAACCGCTAATTAAACAAAGTATTAGGAGATGGATGTCGCCATCACGACAAACTATCGAAGCCCGGCAAGAATAAGGAGAATGAGAGGGCCGAATACAGAGCATGGACACGAGTTAACAGAGGAAAAGGCACCCGGTCCCCATTCACTCCTTGGATGCGAAGTGCTCTCCTATGGAAAGCGAACCTTGCGGGCTGTCCCTAATAATGCAAGGATGACACGAATATTTCTTTAGCATATAAAATTTAAAACAGAAGACTTGGGAATGCAGATGGACATGATATGGAAGGTGGTAGAATGTTAGTGGAAATAATAGAAGAAATAAAAGCTTATAGCTTTATATCGATGTAAGCAAAGGCGAAGGAATAACTAGGAGAAAAATAGAGGGAGAAGTGGGCCAAGCAGAGGGTTACAGAGAAATGGGAAGGCGATGGTTTCGGGCGGTAGTTCACAAATCACAAGTCTGTTGCTGCCACTGAAACAAGGCCATGCCTCCACGATCCCAATCTCTCTGGCCAGAAAAGAGCCTCACCCCTTTCTCTCCGAGCCATTCTACTCACTTCTTGCCATGAAATTTTTAGCGGCACATCCTTGAAATCCTTCCTTAATTTAAAGCAGACGTCTACGACGCTACCCATGACTCCCACCTTTCTATCGCCTGCCAATAAAGTCCAGAAACCGGCGGTGCCTCCTTCCAGACCAAATCAAATCCCCGTGTCTTCTTTGTTCTTTCTATCAGCGCTTTAACAGTCGTGCGCTGCTGCTCAGTTCGATCCTTTCGCTGTTAATAAGTAGAAAAACCCGGCACCTGCCGGTGGGACAGATAAATAGTTGGAGGGAGAGAGGGAGTAGTAAAACAAATTGAATGTCTGTTCCTTTTATTTGTGGAGGCAACAACAATAGAATAAAATACAAATCACCTCGTAAAAGAAGAAAAAGGATGGTGGTAGTGAATGGTGAGGTCACCCAAAAAAAAAAAGGTAAAATTAAAAATAGAATATGGAAAATATAGAAAGTGGAAGAGGGGGTGGAGATGGTTGGAGCGGCAAAAAAAGGAAAAAAGGGTGGGGGATGATGATACGATAAGACGCCCGTTGAGGAGGGGTGAAAAAAATGGGGGTTTACAGCGAGGAGGCGGGGCCGTACAGGTCGTAAGGGGCCCAAAGGGCGTCGAGGGGGCACGGGCGGTTTGAGTCGAGCCGCACCCAGGGCTTGCCGCTGCCGCTCCAGTGGAGGAGGCTGACCGGTCCCGGGTGGAGGTCGCGACAGCTGCCCTTGACGTTATCACCGCCCAGCCCGTGCTGGTTCCACCTGTGCTCGATCGGCGCCACGTGTCCCGCGAACACCAAAAGGAACGGCGGCAGCGAGCCCAGCTCGTATATCCGGCCGCCCCAGCCGGCGCTCGCCCCGCCCTTCTGTACCTCCATCCACCTCACGATCCGCCGCGTGTACCCGAAGCGCCGCCAACGGACCAGATCGATGACCATCACACCCGTGTTGAAATAGCACGGCCGTCGGCCGGCGAACGTCCCGGCGAGTCGCGGGTCCGACCAGAAGCGCTCCGTGAAGTACTTGGTGAAGTTGGCGTGGCAGTACTCCGGCGCCCCCACCGTCCGCGACCCCAGGCTCGTCCTCCACAGCTTCGCGACGTCGTCGACCACCACAAGATCGGAATCCAGGTAGATCACCCGCCGCACGCACGGCTCCAGCATGTCGGCGAGGTAGTTCCTCGCGTAGTTGAGCGGCTGCTCCAACGCCTGCCGCACGGACGAGGAAATCAAGCCCCGGACCCTCTCCGGATCGAAGTAGTAGACCTTGAATCGGAGCCGGGGGAAGGCGGAGCGGACCAGGGTTTCGAGACTGGTATCGGAGACGAGGAAATGGAAGAAGACGTTCTCCGGGCAGAGAGCGTGCTGCAGGATGGAGTGGACGGCGGCGATGGAACCACGGAGGTAGTCCACGTCGAGGGTGATGGCGATGTGGACGAGGGATGGGTCACAAACGGTAGAGTCGTCGCCGAGGCCGCCGCATTCCTCCGCATTGCGGAATGGCGGGGCCTGGCGGAACGAGAAGCTGTCTCGGGCGCCACTGGCGTGGGTGCCGGCGGGGAAGCGGAGGTAGCCGTCGAGATTGGAGGATCGGATGGCCTCGGCGGGTGGGAAGGACTGGAGGGAGGGGGAGAGGACTACCATGACCGTGGCGGCGGAGAAGAAGCCGGAGATCCGCATGATCCAAAGCATCATGCAGCCGCCGTGGTCCCCGCCCTTCCGCCGCCGCCGCCGCCGCGTCTTGAAGTGGAATAGATCCGCGAAGCGGGAGAAGGCGGAGAGGAGGAGGAGGGCTAGGGTTCCCTTGAGGCCAGCCAGCTCGGAGTGCGGGGGCAAATGAGGGAAACCCCGGGGTGGAATCGCCCGATCGTGGAGGCTTCAGAGCTCGGATCCCTTGGGAGCGAAGCAATCGCCGACAGGAAAAGGTCGGTAGAAGAAAAGGGAGCGGGAATAATCCATAAGAAAAGATAGGAGAAGGAAGCGTGGAACCAGAGAGAAGGAAGAGGAGAGCAGAGCCCGGCTACGGTGAAACGATCCGGGGTCTCAGTTTCTCGCTTCCGCTTCCGCCGCCTCAGCTTTTCTCTAATCGATATTCTCTCTTGAAGGAAGCGGAGCGGCGGCAGCAGCAGCGAAAATGAGTAGCTTTCGCCCTTCTCCTTTTGCTTTTTCAACCTTAGAAATAAATGGCCCCGAATATTTCCCATCTATTACTTCGTTTTAAAATCTAGTACGCTGGTGCCAGTTTTAATTATTTATCATAATTATAGTTTTATTTTGTTGTTACCCACTAATAGAGTTTCTCACGGGTCCTAGTTGTCAGCCGCATTAATAAAGATCCTCGCGAGCCAAAGCGGCCCAGCTGGCTCCGACGAATCATAGACGTCTATTTCCCTAAAATGACGTTTTGACCCTCCTGTTCTGGATTTCGTTGTCCCTAAATCGCAAATATCTGATTCCGGCGACTCTTCCTGCTTAGCTTGCATGCTCTAGGGACAGGATGGTCCATTTGCTATCACATTGATGTATAGACCAAACATGAGACGGTCAGTGATTAATTAGTAGCCTGATAATTTGATTTTGTATTTTCTTGGTTAGTAGCCGGATTATACGAAATGACGAGATTGCCCCGTACAATTTGACGTCGGCGAGGTTGGACTTGCCTGCATTCTCCATCCGCTTCGCCGGAGCCGCTCGATGGGCGATGATGCGCATCGGAGCCGTGTGCTCTTGGACGGCCGCTGGGGCTTCCTAATCGGCGAGGTTGGACTTGCCTGCATTCTCCATCCGCTTCGCCGGAGCCGCTCGATGGGCGATGATGCGCATCGGAGCCGTGTGCTCTTGGACGGCCGCTGGGGCTTCCTAATCGCCGCGCGGTACCGATGTACGGCCCCGTCATCGCCGCAGCGTCGTGATCGTGTGTCCCCTGGGAACCGTGCTACCTCGAGATCCGTGCACGCCACCGTATGCCGTACTCCAGCTTGGCGACCACTTCGGGCGGTCTGGCGGGAACACTCGGTCCGTACTTCCAATTGTAAATAAATTCTGCAATTCCAACCAGATACTGCCACCTCTTCACACCCGCTTGATTTTTAAAGAATTGATATGTTGTTTCCTTGCAATTTGGTTTGTAGGGAATCCGCTTGCGAGCTGTCACGGGTTGGGACTCGTAAGGCCGAAAGAGGAGTGGAAGGCCTTTGAAGGATTGGGAATTCCGTGAGTCCTCGTGATGGGTGGCCGCACGTTGCCCATTACGTCCTTATCGACTAACAAAAATCCTGACCGCCGTTGAGGGGGTTGGGCTTCATATTTTGTCATATTTAATGTCTATTAAAAAAAAAATAAAAAATTAAATTAGGGTGGATTTTTTTTTCTAGGAATAAAGGTTTGTGACTAAAAAAATAAAAAAGAAAATCAAAATCAACCATCTAAAGAGAGACCTAAGTGCATCCTCTCTTCTTTCTCACGAGGCTTTACTTCTCATTCTCAAATTCTTGTCTTCTTTCTTATGAGGCTTTTCTTCGCATCCTAAAATTTATGACTCCTTCTAGAAATCTTCTTCTTTATAAATGCATCCAGACCATAGCATAGTGTTCGCCATGACCAAGTAATGTACTCTTAATGAAATAGTCATCTAGCATCTTAATATACATCTTCAAATAAATCGATACATAATTTTCAGAGCATGATGCTCACCAATAGATATTACATATCTTAAGGATGAAAGTAGATTGGATAATATCCATCTAGATCCGTTTTCGTATCTGAATCTTTCCGAATATGAATAGAAATTTGAGTAGCCGACTAATATCTGTATTCATACATCTTAGAGAAAAATAGATTTGGATATAGATGGACAACTATCCGATTAGTATCTAAATATCCTATTCCATTGGTAACCTTATTTAATTTTATATGGCACTCATGAACTGTTAAGGATAATAAATGGCCACATTAACATGCTATTATTTTTGTTTATCATTCACTTTTTAATATCTTTGATTATATGGTCATAAGGTTTAATTATCTAATTTATATTCTTATTTTCGGTATATGATCTGTATCTGTTTAAAACAAATATAGATATGAATTATTGCATCCGACTAACATCCGTATTCGTATCTATATTCGTAAAACAAAACAAATATTGTTATGGATATGCTAGTATCTGATTCGTATCCGATCCGATTCCAGCCCTAACATAGTTCGATGATATACCACTAGTAACATAGTTATTTAATATCCTAATATACATCTCTGGGCAAATCAATATAAAGTTTCAAAAATATTGTGTTTACTAATATATACTTATGGCTAGACAGTAGATACTTAGCAAAATAGTCATCCAACATTACAATATGCATCTCTAAATAAATTGATACACAATTTTTAAATTATAGTACTCACTAATGTATAAATATAGTCAGGTGATATACGCTTGTTGGCTTCTAAATATATATAGTCACCTTTTTTGATATACACCCAGTAGGGACCCATTCATACTTTTAGGTAAATTGTTACAAATTTTCAAAATATGATATTTATCAATATATAGTACACGGTCAGATAATGCACACCTAGCAAAGTAGTTATCCAGCATCTCAATACACACCTTCAAATAAATTGTACATTGTTTCTTGAACATAATATTGACCAGTACATACTATATAGCTAGATGATATATATTTAGCAAAATTATCATTCAGTATTTCCATACAAACTTTTAGATAAATCAATGCATATTTTTTAGAACGTGGTGCTTACCGATATACATTATATAATTAGATGATAAACACTCGTCGACTTTGTAAGCTTTTTTTTACGCTTGTTTTTTTTTTTGTTAAATTATGAAACTGATGGAGTTCATTAGTGGTAGAAATTTGATGTTGATTTGACTTTTGAATTGCATCCATCAGATGAGTGCGAGAGAAAACGTTGTAAAATAGAATGCTCATCATTTGACATATCTCTAGTGAGTCTACCATAAGATTTTTGTGCCTCATGAAATGAGTCAACAGACGTATCTTGAACGTCGTACGTTGCAGCTGGCTTTTCTTTTTGGGAAAGGGAGCGTGACCGGGTGCAGAGGATTTCCCCCCAAAAAAACACCCATTATGAAAATAATTAATTAAAATAAGAAATCTCGTAATTAGTGATCATAATCCGAATTTTTATGTAACAGAAGAGCATTTGCAGAGGGAAGTAAGGATGAATGATCTTGTAACTTTTGGCATCCATTTTTGGGTTACTAATTCACTCGACATTCACTGTTGGCAAAAAGCAAAAAAAATGTTTTCATATATAATTTTAAACAAGCAGTTAATTTTATGATTAAATTTGGTAATAAATTAGGGCTGTTGCGTACCATCCTAAGGTTAATAACATACACTAACTCCCAGAAAAAGAAATAAAGTTCTTTTTTTTTTTAGTGAAGCGGACACATGCACAACAAATGGTTTAAGCACTACGCCAGTACAAGATGTGATATAATCAAGACTCCTTTGTTGAGAAAATATTGTGATTAAGGATTTTGTGCGGTGTTTTTTTTATTGATAAATATTTTCTCTCTCGATGTATATCTCTGGTTGCTTTTGTGGTAAAGATCTTATGAAAGTAATGGTTTCTTAAGGATGCATGTTACATATATCATTGATAACAACTAAAAGTATTAAGTCAAGTCATACCTTTAGTTTTCAAGTCCTAGTGAAAGTTGTTTTTGACCCAGAACTAGTATGACTGTCAAGACTTTATCAACTTATGTTGGTAGATTCATTTATTCTATGTCCTCCATGGTTAGAAGCAAGCAATAAAGAATTATTCATTTTTTATTTTTTTTTACATATTTATGTTTTTTATTCTTTAAACTTTTGTTTTTAAGTAGAGAGAGGCATATATGTTTAAGCCAAGCCAATCATAGATGCATAACCTATGCGAAGCACACGGCGAGTCAGCTACTATGGCTAATAACGTTTCACTTAAACATGCAGGCCCTCCTAATAGAATGTTTGAGCATGTTCCACACTGAGATAGAGTTTTCTAGTCATGTATATTTTTAAAAAATTAATCGTATTCATACTAAGGAATCCAATTCGAATTCTGCAATGATAGACTCCACTATTATAAATAGACTTTATATAATTCAATTTTTGATCATCAATAAAAAAAGAGTTTTCTGCATGGATATCCTTCTAAATCTCGGATTTTGCATGAATACTCTTTCAAAATTGATATTTTCATGTATACCCTCGTAAAACTCTGTTATTGTACAAATGCCCGTAATATAATGATTATTCTAACGGTTTTAAAAAAAATATATTTATATTAATTAAAAATAAAATAAAATTTTAAAATTATGTTATTGTTTCTGTCTTCTTTCCATGTTATCGAGATCATGATCTATTTGCATGTCTACCCATTAAGGGTATTTTAGTCATTTTAATTTGAAACCGTTAATTTTTTAACGTTGTTAGATAGCATGGGCACATATGCAAAAATAAAAATAAAAAAGATATAATGGCAAAACAAGGGTTTTACGAGGGTATACATATAAATATCAATTTTGAAAGGATATTAATGCAAAATCCAATATTTAGGAGGGTATTTATTTAAAAAATCCATAAAAAAAGAAATAAATCCTACATTTGCCATTATTTATTTATTTTTTAAGAGATATAGATTGAATGGGTTGAGAAAATAATTTCTTCTTCTAGATTGATTCAGTGATGAAAGAAGAGTTGAGGTGGTGTCAGTCAACGAATATGGCCGTTGCTCCAAAACATGATTTAGCGGAGGGCCTCGCTAGCGACGGAGCCAAAGCTTTATCTTGTCGACAAAGAAGACGGTCACCAGCAAAGCGATGCTCGGAGGGAATGCTCGCAAGGGCGGAGCGCACAGTATAATTATCTTTTTTTTCCTTTCTAAGGTGGAAAGCCCTGTCTATGTGGCAGGCTTTTATAGGCCGGTCTACAACCAATATATCGGATCCAGAAAATAATTTCCAATGTATCTGGTTTAGTGACCAATAAACATGAAACATCATATCCTATTAAAGTTAAAAAAAAAAAGGTTATAAGTAGGAAAATCTTAGTCAGGATGATACCATGTAGCATAAGGATTGAGACAGATTATTATTAAGCGAAGGTCAGAACATTGCGGATTGTCTTCTCTCGCATAGTTTATGAAGGTTGCTTTGCTTGCACGTTCAAACCTCGCACACTAAATTTAATGAATGCTTCCGGTGCGATCGGCCCCTGCAGCATGCTCAATGCGAATAATGTTTATCTTTTTTAAATGTTGGGTTTTCTCAGCTTCCATTATCAGAACGTGAGAAAGCAATGATTATAATTATTCTTCGGTCGGTGGCATTAACGTGTGCATGTCACGCAAAGAAGGATGGCTGCTCAGGGGAGCAAAGCTGATGTGGATTTCTAATTGATTGGCGGGGGACTCGCGGACGGAGATTTATGATCTATATCCAACAATATAAATATATGATGTGATTTCAGTAGACAAGTGATTTGGTAGCTCGATTTGTTGAGAACATTCCCTCGTTGGTGACTAAAATGGAAATAGTTGACACCTGTTACTGCTAGAATTTGGGTTGACGTCGGAAACTGTCCGTGGTGCTGAGGTCGGCATTTGCCCAAGTGAAAGGTACGTCGTCCGAGAGCTGGGGAACAGTTTCAGGGATTCGTTGGACCAACATCACTGCTCCGAAAAATGAGCACCATATGCAAGAAAGTCTATTTTTCGGAAGGTTTTCAATAGGGGACGCTCCGTTGATTAATTCAGTGAAGATTTAGAACAACAGTAGGAAAGAGGAAGAATGAGGGTGGGAAAGTGCTCGGGAGAAAAAGGCGTCCCCTTAGGATCTCCTAATCATCCCTATATATAGGATGAGATTGGTGCCAATTATCCGAATTATCGGAAAATACTACAACTACACGATAACAATTAATTGTGCATTAAGCAAACGGTAATGGTTTCCCACGATAAGCATGTGGTGATAATTGCATTGATTGTGCATCTACAACTGTGCTGGACAATCGTTGTCAAGACTATAAGTACAGCTTCTTTAATGATTCTTCGCGTTACTCCATGGCTGGTCCGATCAGAATAAGCTGTCGGTTTATATCGAAGTCATTCATCTCAGCTAAGGCTGAGGTTAGGGAGATCGGGATAGTCTAAGGTTAAGATGACTAATATTCTTCCTATCAACGCCAATATAGGATTTAGATAGAGAGTTTGTTGTCAGAGTCTTGAGAGTAATAATTTGGGGGTTTGATTATAGGTGCATGAATAATTCTCTTACCATATAGCAAGAGAGGATTGGCCCAGGAGCCATGCTTACGAATGTTTAATCTCATGCCGATTGCATGCTTGAAAGATCTTTAATACTCTTGTGGGGCTGGCCCAGGGTTGAGCCCAGGCAAAAAAATGTTTAGTCCTGTACTAGTTTTGCACCGAGATCTTGTTTTTTTCTATAGAATTCGGGCTAGCCCACTCTAAATTTACTCCTGAGTATTCAGGAATATAGATCTAGCCCAGCCTATAATCCTATAATTTTGCTAGTTGTAGTGACCTAACCTATGAATCCTATACAATTTTAAGCCCAATCATCCAAATAGATTCCTGTTGGGGGAAAATAAACAGCCCCAAGGCCCGTAAACCAGCTGCCGGCGCCTGACCTGAGGACGTCCGACCTAAGGACGTCCGACCTGAGGGCGGTCGAACTGAAGGCGCCCGACCTGACGTGCAACTTCGGTCCAAGCACCCTACCTCGGACGTCCGGCCTGATGCCCGACCAGGCGCGCGACCTCGGAGTTCGCCAACCTCGGAAGCCCGACCTCGCCACCCATCCACCACGGTCACTTCCTTCTGAAGCTTAACCAGAGGTCATACCCTGCCACCGCCGCTAACAATTAAGCGCATGACCTCTGCAGACTTCCGGCTTACTCAACCATTAATGAGCATGGTCCCTGAAGACCTGCGGCTTACTCAACCATCAATGCGCATGGTCCCTGCAGACCTGCGGCTCACTCAACAATTAATGCACGCGACTCCTGTTAGCTACGGACCTCAAGCTCTTCACGGCAACTCAGCTCGGCTACGGCCGATCCATCATGACAGCTCCCTGGCTCCGACCTGATCTCACACGGCAAGCCATTAATACATACGATCGTGCATTAATTCCGACGAAATGCTCCATCATACGGTAATTTCGCCCCGTCATATTACAGGTAATCCTATATCTCCCTATAAAAAGGGGGATAGGACTCTGAAGTCCGGGTGATATTTTTTCTCCCCTCTCACTTTTGAATACACTTGCCCCCCTCTGACTTAGGCATCGGAGGGTCGGCGCCGGAAACCCCGGCCACCGGCTTTTTGCAGGCCACTCGCGGAGGACGCCGCCCGTTGACGGATCGCCGCCCGCCAGTTCTCGTCAGAGCTCCTCCTTCCCAGCGGACCGGTCGCCCTCGGGTCCAGTTTCCAGCAACAGTTGGCCCTAGAGGAAAGGACCGAGTCGCGGCCATGAAGTTGAGAAGTAAAGGAGCCTCCAATGCTTCCCGACATCATCCACCAAGCCCTGGATATTTCGTCCAGAACTCGCCGCCTCCGGCTGACCCGGTTTTCTAAGTCCAGCCAGAACAGTTTAACATCCTGGTGCAGCAGGTCCAAGCTTTGGCCGCCGCCGTCCAAGGCCTACGACGTGAGGAAGCCTCACCCATGCCACCTCCACAGGCCCTGGCCCAACCGGTGCTTCCTCCAAATGGACCGATCCCCCAAGGCCAAAGTCTTCACGGCTCCTCCAGGGCTAATAATGAAGAATGAGTGTCTCCCTGGAGAGAAATGTCGAAGAGAAGCCTAGACAGAAGGCCGCAGCCTTCGGAGGCTGAGTCGGCTCCGGACCGCCATGAACCGGAGCAGGTTACTTTGACAATCCCCCAGGTTGGGGAGCTCGACAGGAAGGTCGAGAACCTGGAGCGCCAGATTGAAGCGTTTCATAAGAGGAAGGCAAGGCGCGAGGGTGCTCAATCGGTTTGTGAGGAACCGACGTGAGGAGAGGAGGCCAGTGGAAAACACCATGCCGCCCAAAAATCCAAATGACAACAGCCCATCGCCGGTACCATCAATGTTATTGGAGGAGGAAGCTCGGCTGAAGAGCCAACCGAAGAAGGGGTTCCCCCGAAGCGTCCGCGCACTTCTGAAGCCATCTCATTCTCGGACAAAGACTTGGAAGGGGTTGAGACCCCTCACGATGACGCTGTGGTCATCTTTATGATTGTAAATAAATTCGATGTAAAGCGCATCTTGGTTGATAATGGGAGCTCGGCAAATATTTTGTACTACCATGTCTATCAAAAAATAGGGTTGACAGAATATCAACTTCGAAGGATGAACGCTCCACTAGCTGGATTTACCGGAGACTCAGTCCCGGTTGAGGACGAGATCAGTTTTCTTGTCACAGCTGGGCTCGCCCCTCGAGAAAGCACCGTGAGGATGAATTTTCTTGTAGTCCGCCTGCCTTCAGCCTACAATGCCATTTTGGGAAGGCTGGGACTGAACGCCCTCCGGGTTGTGGTCTCAACTTACCACTTGCTCGTACGGTTCCCCACCAATTACGAGATAGGCGAAGCCCATGGAGACCAGGCGGTGGCCAAGCGGTGCTACATGGTGACCTGCAAAGCAAAACCACCGGCTAAAGCGTCAAACCAACAGGAGCTACCGGCCGAGACACCAACTCAAGCAATGAAACGCATGTTGCCCATTGAAACCTTGGACGTACGGAACAATCTCTGGAAGAAGCGCGTAGAGCCTGGTGAGTTTCTTACCCAAATCTCTTTACAGGAAAATTATCCCGAGCTAACCGTGCAGGTCGGCTCCGGCCTAAGCCCCTGCGAAAGGGAGCGCCTGATTAAATTCCTCCGGGCCAACATGGATGTCTTCGCCGGGTCGTCCGCCGACATGCCGGGAATTGACCCCGAGATCATGGTTCACCGGCTCCAAGTGAAACCAACCTGCAGACCCGTGAGACAAAATAAGCGGAGCTCCGCCCCGGAACGACAGCAAGCGATGGCCGAGGAAGTAGACAGACTCCTCGAGGCCGGCTTCATTCGTGAGGTCTCTTATCCGGATTGGCTCGCCAACATGGTCCTCGTGAAGAAAGCCAATGAGAAATGGCGTATGTGCGTGGACTACACCGACCTGAACAAGGCCTGCCCAAAGGATACTTTTTTCCTTCTCAGCATCGACCAGCTTATCGACTCGACCTCGGAACGTCAGCTGCTGACCTTCATGGATGCCTTTTCAGGATACAATCAAGTTCGAATGGCACCTGAGGATGAGGAGAAGATGGCTTTCATCACCGACAAGGGCACTTATTGTTACAAGGTGATGCCGTTCGAACTGAAGAATGCAGAAGCTACATACCAAAGACTGGTCAGCCAAATCTTTAATGATCAGATAGGCCGAAATATGGAGGTCTACATGGATGACATGCTGGTGAAAAGCCGAACCGCAGAGCACCACGTGGCCGACCTCAATGAAACATTCTCCAAGCTCAGAAAGTACCAAATGAAGCTCAATCCTGCAAAGTGTGCATTCGGATTCACCTCGAGCAAATTTCTGAGCTTCGTAGTAATCCAGCATGGAGTCGAAGCTAATCCCGAGAAGATCCGAGCACTGCAAGAGATGGTACCTCCAAAGACGGTCAAAAAAGTACAGAGGCTTACCGAGCGGGTCGCGGCTTTGGGGAGGTTTGTCTCCAGGTCGGCCGAGCACTGCCTCCTATTCATCAAGATCCTTAAACGACCGAAGAACTTTCTATGGTCGGAGGAGTGCCAGCAAGCCTTTGAAGAACTTAGGTGCCTTCTTGCCTCCCCTCCGCTACTCACCAAGCCTCAGCAAGGTAAAGTCCTTTATTTGTACTTAGCCGTCTCCCCGATTGCAATAAGCTCAGTCCTAATCCGGAAAGAGAACAAGCTCCAGAGGCCTGTCTACCATACCAGCCGGGTTCTCAGAGATTCTGAGACCCGATATTCCAAATTGGAGAAAACAAGCTCAAGCTTTTCAAAGTGGGGGATCTCGTCCTCAGAAGAGCCGAAGCCTCTCAGCCGACTGAACAAAGAAAGTTAGCCCCAAACTGGGAAGGAACTTACCGGGTCGCGCGAGTCCAGCGGCTCGGAGCGTACAAATTGGAATCTCTTGAGGAAACTTTCATCCCTCGGAGCTGGAACTCCGAAAATCTTCAGATGTACTACTAATAGACCCTTCGTGGGTCGTCGACAAATGGGAATACAACTCCCACCCTTCACTTATAATAATTCGCCTACGGTTCTCCATTAATCATTTCACATTCTTCCTGATAACGTGATGTCCATGAATCTCAGGAAACCAGACCAAGCTCGAATGCCCCAGCAGAGCCTAGAACGCCCCGCCGCGTCGATATCGAGCTCGGTCTCGGTCTCCCTCAAAAACCTCGACTGAAGTCGGGATGCCCCGTGTGCCGACCGTAAAGTCCCAAATTTTCTCGACCTCGGGAAGCGTCGCAGGTCGACAGTGCGTTTCCAGACCCCTCGACCTTGCGCACGATCCCTCGACTAAGGTCGAGATGCCCCGTGTGTCGACCGTAGAGTTCCAAACACCCTCGACCTCAGAAAGCGTCGTAGGTCGACAGTGCGTTCCCAGACCCATCAACCTTGCGCACGATCCCTCGACTAAGGTCGAGATGCCCCGTGTGTCGACCGTAAAGTCCCAAACTTCCTCGACCTCGGAAAGCGTCATCAGGTCGACATCGAGCCCCAGCTCCCCCGACCTCGTGCTCGATACCTCGACAAAGGTCGAGATGCCCCGTGTGTCGACCGTAGAGTCCCAAACTCACTCGACCTCGGAAAGTGTCACCAGGTCGACAGCGAGCCCCAGCTCCCCCGACCTCGTGCTCGATTCCTCGACTAAGGTCGAGATGCCCCATGTGTCGACCGTAGAGTCCCAAACTCTCTCGACCTCGGAAAGCGTCGCAGGTCGATAGTGCATTCTCGGACCCCTCGACCTTGCGCACAATCTCTCGACTAAGATCGGGATGCCCCGTATGTCAACCGTAGAGTTCCAAACTCCCTCGACCTCAGAAAGCATTACTAGGTCGACAGCGAGCCCGAGCTCCCTCGACCTCGGAAAGACGGGGGTAGTATCTTCGCGGTCCTCCGTGACATTTGACGACGACGGCAAAATGACATCTATGCAAATTTCCGACGACAGCGACATCTCCTAGCATGCCGGCGTTCCCTAAGTGGACCTCAGGCCAACCTCAGGCCAAAAAATGCGTCTGAAAGCTGGCCGAGGAACGGAGCGGCTTGCTTCAACATGGGGCGCTCGACTTCAAAGGCACAAGAGGTACATCTCACTTAGCGCCTGCTCCATTATATCCATTTACTTATGAATCATTGGCAAGATCTCGATCAACCTCAGGACTTTCTCTGACCAAGGTCGGGATGCCCTTTTGGATCGACCCAAGGCCGAGGTCCCATCAACCCCGCGCATGCTCTCCTTATTTATAATCTCCATTTCAGCCCACACAAACCCCTCTGAATGAGGGCCCAGCCAAACCCAAACACCAAAAAGTCAACGTCCGTTTATAGCGATGACCTCGACCTTTGATGCTCTAGTCGAGCTCGGGAGTGCCAAGGCACCCACCATATATTTTCATTCCACTTGTCGGTACCTCGACTGGGCTCGGGGCCAATTACCGCGGAGGCCCCAGCGGCAACTTAACTTTGATTCACGGTCTCCTCGGAGACCGACCCCAAAACTTTCCACGAACCTGTGGCCGAATACTCCATAAGATGAATCTGAAAGCCCGGCAAAGCCCCTCTTGGGGTCCGAGGCTCAAGCTTGGTGCCTTAGAAATTTGGGAGCCAGGCTCGAGGGCCTGGCAAACTCTGAATCCGAGCTCGAAGACTTAGTGAATCTTCCTAAGATTTGAGCCCAGTGCCTAAAAGTTCTTCATCGGACCTAAGCTTGATGGTTTGGCACACAGAACCCGAACCTAAGTCCATGAGTTTAACCGAGCTCTAGCACTTAAAGGAATTCGCCAGGAGGGAATCAACTCGAATGGTTAAAATAAAGGCCTATCCGTTACGCAGAGAAGAGAAAAGTAGACATGAATTCATAAAGAAAGTTCTTTCATTAATAAAAACCCGAAGGCTAAAATACAAGATCAGAGATCGGCCATACAACAAGTTTGAAGGCCGATCTCACTCACAAAGGGAAAAAACAAAAAGAAAAGCTAAGTCCTAGGGAGCGGCGGCTGCACCAGTGTCACCCTCAAGGTCATCTATGGTAATAATCTGAGAGCCTTCGGTGGGCGCTGGCTCGGAACCCTCCGCAGCGGCCTCAGCTGGGGCCTCGCCAGAAGCCTCAGGAGCGCCCTCGACAACCTCCCCAAGAGGAGCCTCCGACATCGCCTGATCAACCATATCAGCTTCGGCCTCGGCGAGCTCCTCCTCGGCTGCAAGAATTGCAGGGACGTCGTCCTCGGACTCAGCGCCTATCCCCATCCTCGGACGGATCCCCGAAAGGTCGAACTGGAGGCAGTACCGAGCCATCTACCTTCGAAAATTCTCGAAAACCCGGAGGAACCCGTCCACGGTCTCTTTCTCCAACATGTCGCGGAACTCTTCCGACTCCTTGAAGAGCTCCATAGCCTTTTCAGCTCACTCGAGTGCCTTTTTCCCTCGAGCTTCGAGCTGCTCGATCTTTAGGCGGAGAACTCCGCCCTCATACTTCTGGCCCGCGGCTTCGGCACGGGCCTCGGCAAGACGCGCCTCAGAGGCGCGCAACTCGGACCGCGCCAGTGTGTGCGCAGCCTTTTCTTCGGCCAGTTGGTCGAGCGCCAATTGATGCTCGGCCTCGGCAACCTCCATCCGCGAGACGGCCTCCGCTCGCGCTGCCTCTGAATCGGCCAATCCCTTCTCGGCCGTCTCCAACTGCCTTTGGAACTGCCGAGATTCATTCTGGCACTCCGAGGCTATGAATACCAGGTTGTCAATCTCGTGGAGGTGCTGCAGAAAAGGAAAGAAGCGGTAAGTTAAGGCAAAGGAAATGACACACAACCAAAACTAGAGAAAGAAGTAACTTATCCGGGCAGCATTATAGTAGGTCTGGTCGACCAACTCGGCGAGGCCAACGGACCTGAACTTGGCCCGATCGGCCGGAAGAAACACGCGACGAAACACCGTGCGCGTGACCTCGCTGTCGTGGAGGGCCGAGCTGCCCTCGCGAATAGGGGACTCCGAGTCATCGGACTCCCCCTCGACGCAACCTCCAACCCTCGACGAGCTCCGCCGGTCCGAGCTCGGAACCCCGTTGCCCCCGCTTGGCTGGGGGCCTGAACGCCGTAGGCGGACAATCGGCTGACTTGGCCGCTGGGAAATAGGTACGGGGCATGCTGGGGACGCCGAGCCCGTCCTCCTTTGGAGCCCAAGCTTGCCTGCTCGGTAACCGGGGCTTCAACCCAGATGGATCTGGAAGGGCCGGCCCCCGAGCCCCTCGCCTTGGCAGGGGCAGACTTAGAGGGCCCGGCCCCAGAGCCCCTCGCCTCGGCAGGGGCGGAAGTCGAGGTCGCCTTGGCCTTCTTCCTGGGCTCTGGAAGAGCCCCGCCAGCTTCGACCGCCCTTCTCTTAAGGCGGGAGAAGGGCGCGATAATGCTCATCACCATGTTGGGAACGTCTGAAAAGGAAAGAATCTTTCTAGTATTAAGATCAATGATTAAGGAAAGAAAGAGAGCGAATAAGACTAGCAAAACAAAGGAAGCAATGCAACCGCTCTTACCCTTGGGGCGCGCCGAGCTTAGGCCGACGTTCACCAAAGCCTCCTCGCTCAGGAGGTCGGTAACAGTGATATCACCCCCGAGGCTGCGTAGGGCATCAAATGTCCTCTGCTCATCCGCTGAAAGATCGGTGAGCCGGTTGAGAGCCTTCAGTCGGGGAGTCCCCCATCTCGGGTCAAACCCCCACGAGAGCTCGAAAGCAAGAAAGAAAAACCTCCCCTTCCAGCCATTAATAAAGAAGGGAGCACCTCGGAAGAGGGACATACCACCTCGAAAGGCGAAGTATAGCCACTCCCCGTCCGTCGGGTTTGACTTCAACAAGAAGCACCGGCGGAAAACACCTACCAGGGTCGGTATCCCGTGCACCAGGCAAAGGGATATGAACCCAATAATGGTCCTCCACGAGTTCGGGGCGAGCTGAGCTAGGACGAGATGGTACTCCACCAGCAGTTCGTTCACGAACTCGTGAAGGGGGAACTGAAGACCGGCCCAGAGTGTCTCGACGTACACTCCAATTTGGCCTGGAGGAGACCTCGTTACAGGGTCCTCCGGCCCTGCGGGCTCAAGATGAAACCTAGGCCGGAAAAAGAACCGAGAACGGACCAAGTCCAGTTCCTCTTCGGTCAGGTTAGACCCGACCTCACCAGGACCACAACCTATCCCAGAAAAGAAGAAGGACGACCGAAAAGACAAAAAACCAAAAGAAAGCAAAGAAGAAAACGAGAAATAAGGGGGAGAAGAAGGAGAAGAAGGGAACCCCCGAGCCTACGTGGGAAAATGACCTACGAGGCGGCCGCCGGAAATCGCCTTAGCACGCCACCGGGAAGACTCGGTCGGACGAAGGAAGAAGAAAGAAAACGAGTGAGAGAGAAAAAGCAATAGCGGCCAAGTGAGACCTTTTTAGGGCTAAGGCAAGGGGTTTATATAGACCTTCCCAACGGCCCAGATCGGCGGAACTAAATCCCGCCCTCTGGCCAGATCTTGCCACGTTTCGGCCCCGAAAGCCGAGGCGGCATGCTTAACCCGGATAGACGCTTCGAATGCAGAATCATGCAGCATCCCATCGGATCCCGAAGCCCCATTACGAGCCCGCCACACGAGGCAGCCTCGAAGGACGACAGGGCATCGCCCCGTCTCCTCTCATTAAAGAAACCCCGAAGCGCGCGGAACGCCGAAATAATTTAAGACCCCCTGGCCCCCAACGCAATTAAGGCAGCTACTTCCCACGCCCGAACTCGCAAACGGCTCGATCTCGAAAGTCGGAGGGTAGTGTTGCGGGAAAATAAACAGCCCCAAGGCTCGTAAACCAGCTGCCGGCGCCCGACCTGAGGACGTCCGACCTAAGGGTGTCCGACCTGAGGGCGGCCGAACTGAAGGCGCCCGACCTGACGCGCAACTTTGATCCAAGCACCCTACCTCTGACGCCCGGCTTGTTGCCCGACCAGGCGTGCGACCTCGGAGTTTGCCAACCTCAGAAGCCCGACCTCGCCACCCACCCACCACGGTCACATCCTTCTGAAGCTTAACCAGAGGCCATACCCCGCCACCGCTGCTAACAATTAACGTGCATGACCTCTGCAGACTTCTGGCTTACTCAACCATTAATGAGCATGGTCCCTGAAGACCTGCGGCTTACTCAACCATCAATGCGCATGATCCCTGCAGACCTGCGGCTCACTCAACAATTAATGCACGCGACTCCTGTTATCTACGGACCTCAAGTTCTTCACGGCAACTCAGCTCGGCTACGTTCGATCCGTCATGACAACTCCCTGGCTCCGATCTGATCTCACACGGCAAACCATTAATACATACGATCGTGCATTAATTCCGACGACATGCTCAATCATACGGTAATTTCGTCCCGTCATATCACAGGTAATCCTATATCTCCCTATAAAAAGGGGATTGGACTCTGAAGTCCGGGTGATATTTTTTCTTCTCTCTCACTTTTGAATACACTTGCCCTCTCTGACTTAGGCATCGGAGGGCCGGCGCCGGAAACTCCGGCCACCGGCTTTTTGCAGGCCACTCGCGGAGGATGCCGCCCGTTGATGGATCACCGCCCGCCAGTTCTCGCCGGAGCTCCTCCTTCCCAGCGAACCGGTCGCCCCCGGGTCCAGTTTCCAGCAACAATTCCTAATTGTCAAAAAGTCAAAATATATAGTGAAATTTTACTACGTTGACTCATAGACCATGAAAGTCGAACGAATTCCTTGCCGGTCAATGTGATTTGCTGTTTTATACTGTGAGGCCCAAGACGCACACACTGTCGGTGAGGCAAAAGAATAACTTGCCTAGTAGATTGGAAGAACCCTCCCTCAACCCTAAGCCATAACTTGCCGGCATTGGGCGGTAGGTTCACTCTAGAGCCTATCTCGCCTCTCTATGGGCCCCCCTATCCAACCCTAGGTTAATAAACTTGTTGGAAATAGGTGGACAAAATGGAAAATAAAATAAAAAATCAAATATTATAGACTTTGGGGGTGCATAGGATGATTTCTTTATGGTGTCAATTGATCCCTCTCAACGTCCGAATTTTTTTACAGGCTCTTGCCATACATCTCCAGAATACAACAAAGAAGTCGGAACCTTGAAAATCTTACAAAGCTCTCACTAAAAAATTTAGGACCCTTGCGTTATATATTTCTAAAATAATTAACAAGTTGCGAGGGTGATATGTAACGAGCGCAGGTTCTGTCTTGTTCATGGAATCCCAAGAGTATCAGAATTTTACAGAAGTGTCTTCCAGTGAAGGCATGCTTCTGAAAGATACGTTGAGGTCCTGTTTGAAAAAACTTGTTGAAGAAGTGTCTTCACCTCCTGCTGTGTCACCTGGCTTTCTACCCGTGCAAGCACAATCTTAATCTTCAAGCAAAGTAACCCTCAAACCACATTTGGCTATGGGACAGGAGAAAGTAGGATAACTATCCATTTCCTTTTACTCCTTCGTAACGCTGCTGCTGATTAGTAAATATTGCAAGATAAAAAGGAAGAGCCTCTTGCTTTGTGCTTTGAACAAGATAAAGATATTTGGTTTAAAGATTTAGCGTTTAGGTACATAAATGCATACTTGATTTATCCTGCAAGCAAATGCAATCTCAGGTTCGTGGTCAATTAAATTTTATTGGCTCAGGCAACTGGAAGCTAGTTACCTAGTACTAGTAGATAGGGCATGAGTCAGCCCACACCCAATCAAACTCTAGAAAGACTTAGAACGTATGAGCACGCACCTAGTGCTGTCTGGGCTGAACCAGCTCGCACTGAAGACCATGCGGCCATACAAAAAGTTCTCTTCGACCGAAGTGAGATCATCCCAACTCCCAAGTATCCAATGGTTTCTGCTCACTGTTTTGGGAACTTTCTTATCAAATTCAAAAGTCGGCAGTTCTTATGCGGTCTAGTTTGAGTACGTCTTCTCTTCCAACGGTTACTAATCGAGCCTGCTACCCAAGCCTTACTTTTTCTTCTTTTTTTTAATAAGGTGAACAGATCATACATTTCTGATATGGTTAATCTAAGAAATTAACTTAGAAAATAAAATATCGCGAAGCAAAGTCAGGATAGCTGATATTGTGGTCCATAAAAATTCTTTAAGGTGCTCTGAGGTGACCTAGTCTGCCGCTCTATTCATCTCTCGGTAGATATATGTAGCTACGAAGGATGTTACACTCTTCTGTGCCCCTCCGGATTTCATACAGGAGGTGGTGAGGGGTCGCTATCCCTGCCTAGCCTTCATCCATCCGACCACCGTAGTTAAGTCATCCTCAACTGTAATGAAGTCAGCCCTCCCTGCCTGGCATTGATGATACCTGGATAAGCTGCTCTCTGTCCTAAGAATCGAGATATCAAAAGCCACAGTTCTGCGGGCTGTCCGCAATCTCGAATCCGGATCTCGGATCTCTAATGATAAAGTCAGCTCATCCTCTACTGCCATCATCGATCTAACTGCCATTCCTGCTGAGGCCTTCAACACCATGTTGTCCTCCCTTTCATTGATACCTCAAAAGGCTCTTCGAAAGGACATGATGACAGCGCCATACCGAACCACAAAGCACCTACCGCCCAACAAGGAAAAGCGTTCCCGGTGACCACCGAAAGAACCGCAAGAATACGTGAAAAAAAAGCTAAAGATGTCGGGTCCAGACGAATTGAAACTGAAATCAGTGAACTGATGCAAACTCCGAGAAAAATTCAAACCAATGACGAGAACAACATGGTCGAATGGAAGTGGGATCAAAACAAGAACTTCACGGTGAGGAGTTGCTACAATTTCTTAAGCCATGGTGGTGTCATCTCTAGAGATGCGAAAAAGTCATGAGTTTCATATGGCTTGTTCTACAAAATAAAATTCTGACAGCAGATAACCTGAAGAAATGGAAATTGAAAGCCCCGAGCCATCGTCCGCTATGCTCTGATGAAGAGGAAACGGTGAATCATCTCCTCATCAATTGCAGTTTCTATAGAGTAATTTGGCACCAGATGACCCAAAGAATTCAAATACCCACCCTCCGGCAAAACAAATTACCAGAAAACATTTCGAAGGTAGCTTGGGACTGTTTGGTCGGCACAATTTGCTGGATGTTGTGGAAAGAAAGGAATGGGAGGATATTCCGGTTCGAAGCCTTCTCTTCAAACATGGTTTTGCCGAAGACCAGTCTCCTCTGCATCAGCTGGACGTCATGTTACAAAGGAAAATGGGAATTGGATCTCGAAAGATTGGTAGAGTCTAAGAAGAAAAAAAATAAAGCAAAGGAAAAAAAATAATTTTATTTCTTTATCCCATCACATATGGCAAATCTCAAAAGTTATATATCTTAGTGTATAGACTGTATATAAAAAATAATATAGGCTGATATAGGATCTCGCTAATAAAAGAAAATATTACTGGTTGATACATATTGTTACGTGATCTCTAACATCACTCTAACGACTTCATGCTAGCAAATGAAAATAATACAGGCCGATATAGGATCATGTTAACAAAAAAAAAATATTATTGGCCGATACAGATTATCACGTGATCTCTAAAATTATGCTAACATCTCTCCTCAAACTCAAGATCATATTATAGGTACCAACTTGAGTTTTGAAATTAAATCACGAATGTCCTAAAAACTAATGTACTAAATCGATAGCTGAAGTAGCTGCTCAAAAGCTGACGTGATAGACTAAAAGCCGACATAGCAACTAGAGGCTAACGTAGCAACACAGAGCCTGATGTTGCAGAACACGAACTGTTATAGCCGTTCAGAGCTGAAAAAGCAAATTAGAAGTTGACATAATAGCCCAGAATCCAATATGACAGACTGATTTGTTAAGCTTATGTGATAATACAGAATTTGATATAGCAGAATAGAAGTTGACATAGCAGCTTAGGAACTAATGCGGCAAATCAGGAAGCTAGTACAACAAACTTATTTTGGGAATTTAGGAGCCTGGACTTAGTCTCATGTCGACTAAATAGCGGAGAGGTATGTTCCTTAGATGGAGGGGGGCTACCCCTTTCTCTTCAGATGCGCCTTTTGTGGGGCAAAACCGTGTGTTGGAAAGAGACTATAAAACCTCCTTCAAAGCGGATAATACCTCTGAGAAGATGCAGTCGCTTTCGCTGTTTAGACCGGTGGGGGTGAGGTCGGCAGATCCCCCCGTGGCGCTGGACATGCAGGCCGGAGGCCGATCTCCCTTAACCTCATCACTGGTGGCTCATGCAGGTCCCCTTGACCCCGGCACAGATCTCCCCGCGGAGGGGGCTATGTTGTGGGAATAAAGGAGCCTGGACTTCGTCCCACATCGACTAAATAGCGGAGAGGTCCGTTTCTTAAATGGAAGAAACTATGAAATCCCCTTCAAAGTGGACAATACCTTTGAGGAGAAGCAGTCGCTTTCTCTGTTTAGACCAGTGGGGGCGAGGTCGGAGGGCGGCAGATCCCTCGGTAGCATCAAAACTAATTATTTGGCAATACTAACGTAGCTAATTGACATGTTAGATTCATGGATCTTCTGACATGACTGACTAATATAGAAAACTAGTGTGTCTGTCGATGTGTGACTTATATGACATACCGACGTGTCTACAGTGAGGAGAGATGACCGAAGACCGAATATTTGAAGTCGAGAAAAAAAACAATGGAGAAGAGTTGTAGATTAATTAAATCATTATTGTTCGTTATGAATAAAGAACATTATTGTTCATAGATATTAAGGTTATATTAAATTTTTTAGGCTTAGCATATTTCCTAGGGCTCTAACTTAAGGATATGCGGCCGTGTTGCATTCCGGACCCGGGTGATGAGTTCGGACCGTGATAGTAGTATTTTAGATTGTGTAGCTACTCTAGCAATGAGGATCAGGTTTTGATCTGGTCTAACTCATACTGATTTTTGACCATTAAAATAAACCTAGATGGGTATATGGTAGAATGGTAAGTTGGGTCATGACCCAAGATATTTTCATCTTTGTTTATTTTTTAATATAAAAGACTTTTAGATAGTAAACCATGCAAAGAGACTAGTCGATCACAAATATTTCCAAATATTCGAAGAGCAAGGACCTGCTTTGATGGTTTTATGCGATTTGATTGTAAAACTTACAGAAATTAGATTTGTTGGCCTATCAAGCTCACTTTTCTAAATGCCCCATTCAAATTCTAAAATTTAGTTCGCAGGATGAAAAATAGATTTATGGAGTTTTTTTTTTCCTTTCTTTCCTCAAAAGTTTAGCTGAAAAATATCTGATCGAACAACCATATTTAAATGAATAGTCTAATTCATAAATTGTGGAGGAATTTTAATCTAATTTTGCAGGCCGCAATAAAGATTGCACTTAAACCCAGGTCAGTTGGCAAACCTTCTAGAGGAGACATCAATATCTTGGTACTGGACGTGCGATGGACTTTAAGAGCAGGGACCGTGCAACTCAGCCACGTGGTCGCGGTACAGCTTGAAAGAGCCCTTCGTCATCGTGACACCGTTCATCAGACGACATGCCAACAGGGACAGTGCACCGGACCCGCGGAGCCACGTGGGGCCCGTGACGCGAAGCCGGACAAATACGGTGGTCCCCTACGGTTCAGTGAATGACGCCAATGTCCCTCTGATTCTGACACACGTGCTTGTCACGTGAGACCCATGCCCCTCGCATGCCCCACCGGCCCCTTCTCGCATCTTCCCCGGTGCCCCGGGGCGGGCCAGGGTGATGACATCGATGGTCGTCTCCCTCTACTGTCCTCAGGACCCACAAGCTCCTCCAATCATCTTCCTACACGTAAGAACGTATGAAGTCGGCGAGATCCCACCTCGGTCAATTAGAGACCCCCTACGACATTTCGTCACTTCGGACAAAAATATTAACGCGTCGTGTGAATGAAGTCTATATCATATCTTATTAATTATCATGAATGAAGAAATATGACTCGAACAAAAAAAATAAGAGCTCTTAATCCCCTTTCTAATCCATCTCGGTTCTCCAACCAGACCACCGTATCAAAAAAGATTCAGAACAGCTCAACACAGCTACAAAATCTTTAATAACTCATCTAATCACTCGTACGTACTCGCTAATTATACCGTTGTCACGTTCCGTATCACATAATATGGCCATGCTATCACATAAACCATCACAATACCATGGAACCCAAAAGATAATATGCACAAATGTTCATAATCATAAAGTATGGAATAACTCCTATTTCCATCTAACCACTCATACGTACTTGCTAGTTATACCGCGGTCACATTCCATATCACATAATATGGCCATGCTATCACGGGAACCATCACAATACCATAAAACCCAAAAGATAATATGCACAAATGTTCATAATCATAAAGTATGGAATAACTCCTTTTTCCATCTAACCACTCATACGTACTCGCTAATTATACTGTTGTCACATTCCGTATCACATAATATGGCCATGCTATATTGCTATCACGGGAACGTCACAATACCATGAAACCCAAAAGATAATCTGCACAAGTTTTCATAATCAAAAAGTATGGAATAAGAGGTTCAAAAATTGTTCCATTTAATAAATAACGAAGGTGCTCGTACCGAGATTCTAAATCTAATATTAAATAAACCATTAAAAGTAAAGTACATAAATTTTTTAAAGAAATACAAAGACAGTCATATCAACATAATCTATATTTTCATAAGTTGATTAATAGATTAAAACCATTAAGGTTTACATCAAGGTCACCTACCTCAATTTGTCTAAGAATTACTAGGCAACCACCGTGGTTCCGGCATACACGCTTGGGATTCCGGCGATGAATCCGAACTCATCCGCCATGCAGGGACGTAAGAACCGCGCCCGCTGATCATCCATCCAAGATTTCCGCCGGTAGACTCTTTCCTTTTTTTTTATTTATTTCTTTGCTACAGTAGATTCCGTGCTCGTCCAACCGTGGTCCAGCTGTCTCGCTCGATGGACCATGAGATCCATCTGAGTATCGTTTGGTACAAGGACCGGGTTCCCACAGTGGTTGTTGAATTAGATAAGGTAAAAGAAATGGATCCGATCACCTCCAGGGACCAAACACCAGCCACGTAATTTATCGTCGGCGAGTTCGTAAACAAACAAACACCAAGCTAAGGGATTAGATTTTATTTAAATACAGCTTTGGCAAAAACACTGAAAAACAAAAAAGGGAAGCTTATTCTCGTTAAAAGTGGGAGAGGAAATCTAACAGAAGAGCCTCTAGTTACCGCCGGGCAGCCTGGAGCGTCCGCCCGGCGTCCCCTCCGCCGCCACCGACGGCGTTGGCGGCCATAAGCGGGCCCTGCGCCACCAGCGACTTATAGATCTCGACAATCATCTTCTCATCGTACTCCTTGAGCTGCGGCCGACCGAACCCAGTCACGGCGGCGCCACCATACCCGGTGTACCCGTTAGCGATCGCCCCGGAGGAGGCGAACGACAGCATCATCCGCACGTAGGCGTCCCTGATCCGCGCGAGGAACCGCTTCGGAGACGCCACCCGCGCGAGGAACCTCAGCCTCGGCACGACCCGGATCCGCCAGAACCGCCGCCGCCTCCCGCCGTTCAGCTCCGCCCGGCTCCGCCTCCTCCCGCCGCCGTCAAGCCTCTGGTACGCCCTCCGCTTCCAGTACCCCTTCAAACCCCTGTTGTACGCCTCCATGTCGCTCGCTTTCGCCCTTCTTTCCTTCTGCTTTTCTCTTCTCGACCTCCGAGATCTATCGAAATGGGGGGGGGGGGGGGGGGGGGTTCAATCTGGGGATCGGTGGGAGGAGAGAGATAGAAGGCTACTTATCGGGGGGATCAGGGATCCACTCACCGGCATTTATGGGACAACGGTTAGAGCAATGTTCGATCAGGACCGTTGATCTGCTTGCTGGGTTGTGGGGTAGGGAATGGGGACTTGGGGAGTGGGACTACGGGTGGTGGCTTCGCGTGGGATGGAGTTTGGACGCACGCATTAAATTTGGCATCTTTTGTTGGGCTGGTGTCCCAGATATAGAGGTTGGTGGGGGTGGAGAGGAAGTGATCCTTTATGATAAAATCTGGGCCGTTCATAAATAATATTTGATAAAATTGTTAGAGAGTTCAGGCAAGAGCCAAGGCCATGTACCAAAAGGATTACGTATCGCACACATGGGGTGGAGCATGCATGGGTAGAACGAGCAGCAAATTCTATACGATTTTTCTTGTGGCTTATGAAATTATTTAATTTATTAAATAATTTAACAAGTCTACTTAAGGAACACTATCTTTTATAAAACAAATTAATTGCTTGTTTATATTTTTTTTATAAATTTGTATAAATAGTTTTTATTTTTTTTGAATAAAGGATGGGTGGCTTTAACTCTCTCTTCGTCAACAACAACAATAACAACAAAAAAAAATCCTTTCCTGCCTAAGGACATGAAATTGGTTCACGGTAAGCATTTTTTCTCATAAGAATATAATTTTTAGAAAGAGAATGCCTGAAAAAATACTTTTGGCATGTTTGGTTGACAATGAAAATGTGACAGATTTCCAGAGTGCTTATGTTTATTTGACCATCCACTTTTCTTAGAAAATTATGAATAATTCCTATTATATCTTTAATAAAAATTAAGTCTTTAATGCTTTGGATCAAATAAGGATAGCTGAAGGACCTTTTGAGAAAAAATAAAAATGTTTTGATTTCCAGCTCACGGAAAAGTAACTTTTCTATATTTCTCATAGAAAAGACTTTTCCATAAAACGTGGGAATCATATTTCTATGGGAATACAACTTTTTCGTCTCTCTCCTTTAAAAACTCCAACCAAATAAGAAACATTCCTTTACTTTTTTGTTGACTGCACTTTCTGTTCTTTCTTTTTCCGCGAATCAAATGAGCTCGAAATCTAATCTATGCTGGTGTTTTGATACAAGAGGCAATATATCACACACATTTCATGTGGCAGCAAAGGTGCGTTCATAGGGAATTGGGTTGGATGCCAGAACTTGACAACTTATTTTATGTGCAATGAATGTGGCATGCATCTCACAGAACTTTTGAATCTCGCTTCAACGTCCATAAGCTTTGCATTGAAAGACTGAAGAATTGAAGTTATTGGTAATGTTTTAGATCTTTTGTTCCAACAACCTGATGTTATATGCCATGCGTTGTGGTCACTCAAACAAGTTGGCTTGGCTGAGATCCTCACACCATGCCCATGGTTTATGTTTTTCTTTAATTGTTTTTTGGTAACGGCCCATGGTTTATGTTTTGATTGATTGGTCAGCCAGACACAGCCCAAATTTGGCCAGGTTCATTTTGAGACAAATGTTACATGCAGACCCAATCTTAGGACTGAGCTGGTCCCCATGATCTTATTCTTAAGCTGGAAATTTTTATTAAAGAAGGAAGGATGCAAAAACAAAAAACAGGCATTCCACCCAATTAGGCTGATTGGGCCCATTGACAACCTAACAAGGAGTAAAAGTGCCAACTCTGTACCGAATTAATGCCAAATCAAAATGTCATTATATTGGCAAATTGATATAATTGGATCAGTTTGGATTGCAGTACCTGCCATGTATATTGTATATAGTTAATTTCATTTTATAAATTTGTGTTATTGAGTTGTTCATCAGTAAGCTTAAGCCTGAATATACTAAACATACATTTAGAAATTGGACTTGCATGACCTGAATTCCTAACAATTAGAGTTTAAACTAACAATGTCATGGATCGTGTTCCACAAATAGATGCTATGTAAAGTATAATGATGAATTCAGCCAGCAAAGAAGCATCTCTAGAAGGTCAACGGACGCTAGTATTTCTTAGTATTCTATCACTCGTGCATTTGGCATTCCCTCTGCACATGGCTCACTCTACTATATTTTTTCACTGGTCTCTAAAATAGCTGTGTACTTCTAGATATATACACATCATGACCTTTAAAATTTGATAGGTTCATCTAAAATCATGTGCTCAACTTCTCCTCTTCTTTTGTTTTTGGGTATTAAATATGGTTAGGTCATTGTCGTAGGCAATAAATACACGCAAGAATGGCTGTTCCAGACCTCAACTTTAGCCACACTAATGTGAAAGGATGTGATGTAGCCTGTGACCACCTGTTTTTGCTGATAGTAGTGAATTAAGCTGTACCAATTCAAAGCTCCAGAGTATTCGCCATGAGTCTTGCATAGTTGTGCACCTTCGTAACGCTAGATCCCCTCTCATATTAAATTAATATATCCCCAATTTATTTCTCTGTAAATGAATATTTTGAACATTTTTTTTTTGTTATGCTTAATCTTTTCAATACAAAAATAATACAATAAAAATAAAGAAAGTCTCAAACAGCCAATGGAGTTCAAATCCATTCAGGTTTGTCTCATAAATAAACAACTGGTGTTGATTTGATTATCCTAGTCTTTTAGTATGATCTGCTAACTTGTTGGATCACTTGCCTGATCCGCCAAAACAACCTGCGGTTTTAACGAAACACACACTTGAGAGCAGCCAAACTCCGGACTGCTGCCGGCCATTACCAACCGCGAGTTTGATGATTTGTCGTTCACTCAGAGAGAAAATTCCGACCGGCCCAAATGTTACGGTCGGAATCCAAGGTTTTTTGTTTCTATCGTATCTATTCGGTGATGGTGAGTCCCATCACGTATTTCAACCACTAAATGAACTGCGTCGCTCAATTTTGAACGGGAGAAAAGAATATAGCGCAGCCAGCCATTTCGGAGCCCCACATGGGCCGAAGGGGAGACCTGCTTTGAAAACTCTGCCAACATTTATTTTCTAATTTTATTAGATATATTCATATTAATATTGTATGAAATATCTGTTTTAACAAAAAAAATAAATAAATAAATAAAGCTTTTGCCATCCATCCCTTTATAAAAAATTACTACAGCATTCTATCAAATTTAAGCTAGTTATACTTAGACCGGAAAAGATTTAAATTTTCTAATTAGCTACAAAAATTTTATTTTCATTGCAACGTGGCCCAACCGTCGATCTGGATCCTAACAACATTAATAAAGTGAGAAAAAATATCAAAATATTGCTGACTCAGGGAGGTTGGATCATAGTTTTCACGTAATCTCTGTTCTTTATAATTCATCCACATGCACGGATTATAAAGCACCCCATCCTCCATCATTCATCCACATGCATAGATCTCCAAACATTCCATCCTCTGTCATCTATCAATTTATCGAGATTTTAGAGTACTCTATCCTATATCATTCATCTATTTACACAAATCATAAAGCATTTTGTTTGTCATCTCTTAATCTGTACAAATCTTAAAGTGCTCTATTCTCTGTCATCCATCGGGTGCAAAGATCTTATAATATTCTATCTTATATCATTCATCCACATACACAGATCTTAAAAGTGCTTCATCCTCAATCATCCATTTATCTGCAAATAACTCAAAGCACTTCATTCTCTCTTGTCCATCTACCTATATAGATCTCAAATCACTCCATCCATTATCATCCATCTGCCTACATGGATTTCAAAGTGTTTCATTTTTTATCATCCATATGCTTGCATAGATCTCAAAGCAATCCATCATTTGGCAATCCATCGGCCCGCACAAATCTCAAAGCAATACTTCCCCTATCATTCATCGACCTATACAAATCTCAAAATGCTTCGCCCTCTATTATCTATCCACCTATACGGATCTTAAAGTACTACATCATATATCATCCATCCATCTACCTACATAGGTCTCAATGCGTTTTATTCTCTATTATCCATCTACGTGTATAGATCTCAAAATGCTATATTTTTCGTCATCCATCCATCCGCACAGATTTCAAAGCACTCCATCTTATGTCATCCATCCATATGAATAGATTTCAAAGTACTTCATGCTCGTCATCTCTTCGCTGCACACATTTCAAAGCATTTCATCCTCTGTTAAGCCTATATAGATCTCTGAGCACTCCATTTGTTATACGTCCGCGGTCCGCCTACATAGATCTCAAAGTACTTTTTTCTCTACCATCTATCTGCATCCATAGTTCATCCATCCTTCATTCTCTATCATCCATCCGTCTATGCAGCTCTCAAAAGTACTCTCTATCCTTTGTCATCCATCCATTTGCATATATCTCGAAAACACTCCTATTATTTTTAGTTAGCACAAATCTAAACGTACTCCATTCTCTATTATGCATGTCCCAGGGCGGCTTCTCTCCATTGAAGCAATTTCAAGTACCTTGTCACGCCTCCAAAACTCCTCCGGTAGCGCTTCTAGGTGCATCCATATTGCAGCTCGAGAAATTGGGTTTTTACTATTTTAGAAGCATGAAAGTTGGGCTTTCAAGGTTCCAGGGAGAGAACCTAGCCTCCCACCACCGTGGTCCCTGATGGTCACTTTAATCACATCCTCCTCTGAGAGAAATTTGAACATAGAGCGATCTGCTCCGACGGGTAAGACCTCAAATTCACCAGCAAGCTTCCATCGCCAATCGAGGAAGTAAATCAAAAACACAAGTGTTCTGCCAATCGAGGCATGCCACCATTTCCTCCCTCGCTTCATTCAACTCCTCAGAAAATTTCACAACCCAACTAAAGTAGGGACGTAGTTTCTCCACTTCCTCATCCGTCAATTGACTCGCCTCCGGACGAGCCTTTCGATTTCACAACCCTATTAAAGTAGGGACCTAGTTCGGCGTACAGCGGTCCTTGCTTCCCCCAGATGGGATGAGCTATTCTTCTCTCCTTTTCTCCCAAGGTAGCTTCGTGGTTCAGCTCTCCTGGAGTTACTGGAGTAGGATCATTAGTCATCAGAGATCTACCTTTTCTATCTGGGAGAATGCGAAGAGAAGAATTGAGGGTTCTCTGGCTGGGCCTCCGGTTCCTTCACATCAATCTCCATTCCAAGCCCAAACCATGGTGGTGGTCAGGTTCAAACGATCTTCAGGCTTTGGGCCCCCGGAGGTAACGACATTTCTTTCAAAATTCTTGCTCGAGGCTGAATCCTAACTCCTCCCGAAGCCCGATTTCCTCCCGAGGCTGAATCCTAATTCACGTGACCGCACCACAACCTAATGGCTCCGCGTGATCCATTTCCTCGCACCACCCTCCGCCGCCCAATCCCGTCCTCTCTCTACCCCACCGAATCACAGCCATACATCCCGTACACCTTCTCTGATCACACCCATCTATTCCACGCTCCAACATAAAATAACACACCCTCCGTTCCATCACATGTTCCGATCTCTTCGATACTATTGGCGGCAACTCTGTCCTGTTTTATTTTTCCCCACTTCGATAGACGTGGAGCAAGTCCAAAAAGGCGACGGCACTCTGTTTCTTCGTAAGCACGTGTCGGTCCGCCCGCCCCACGTACCTACACGTGCGAGTTGCGTCCACTCCACGCCGACGCTCCTCCTTCCGCGCGTTCCCATCATACTCCCTTTTGCTCTCCCTCCGTTGCCGAAAGTTACAAGAGGAACCGTCGGTAAAGGTAAAAAGATCCCACCTTATAATGGGCTCGGGGTGCGGGCACCACTCTCCAATCTCCATCATTCTCTCTCTCTCGGAGAAAGGGACGCGAGTGCCGTTCCCGTTGATGGCGAACCGCCTCGCCGCCTCGTTTCCCCTCGCGCTCCTCCTGCTCCTCGCCCTCTCGTCGCCGCCGATCGCGTCGGCGAAGCCCGTAATCAAAGACGACGTCTCTTGCACAATGTGCTCCTCCTGCGACAACCCCTGCCAGCCCGCCGCCTCCCCTCCGCCGCCGCCCCCGTCCTCCACCGCCGAATGCCCTCCGCCGCCGTCGAATCCAGGAGCGATCTCCTACTACTCCCCTCCCCCGCCAGACGTCTACTCATCCCCGCCTCCTCCATCCAATAGTGGCGGCGGCGGGAGCGGCGGCGGGGGCGCCTACTACTACCCTCCGCCGCCCAACAGATATTACCCGGCCCCGCCGCCGCCGAACCCCTTCTTGCCCTACTTCCCGTTTTATTATTATAACCCTCCTCCAAACAAATACCACTCGGGGTCTCTCAGCTTGAAGCCTCTTTCCACCATCCCCCTCCTCCTCCTCCTCCTTCTCTTCTTCTAGTGAGCTCTTCGCTCTTAGATCCGAGCTCAAGAAGGGCTGGGGAATTTTCTGGGTGTTCCCAAAACGGGCTCCTTATCGTTCCCAGAATGCCTCTCTCCTTGCTCCAAGAAGCAGCGGCGGCGGCGGCAGCACTACGGATGGATTATCCTTTCCGATCTCCGGTTGCAGTTCTCCATCTCCGTTTTTTTTTATTTCTCTGTAATTTTTGTGATATTATGTGGAATTTTGTTGTAATAATAATTATAGGAAAGAACAAGCTAGTGGGCGAGGGAAATAAAGTGGGGGAATTTGTTTGATGCTGAGATTAATTATTAGTTAATAAATGTTTAGTAAATATGTATCTTTCGCTCGATGGTCGATGGAAGTGCTGCTTTCTCGATGATGCCGACTTGATGTGCCGTTACCACGTGTTATTCTGCCGAAGGGGAAAGGTGACTTTTTCTTCTCTCTCTTTTCGCTTTTGCGTCCGTTGGGGGGAAAAGACGCGTCGTGGGATGGATGGATGGATGCAGATGGATCGCGATGAGGGCAGTTTATGGTGTGACAGCGGTGCAGCGTAAGGGGGGAGGAACGGAACGGTGGGAAAAGGATGGTTGGGAGAGAGGGGCTTCACATGGGGGGTTGGTAGATGAGGCTGTTTCCATGATAGGATGACGTGGAGTAATGTCAACAATCATTGATGCTCCTTTGGAACTTATTGTGCCTACAACCTATCAAATCAGTGTTAATTTGCAGCTAGAGTTGTCTCCGTCACAAATTATTGCTAGGGCATGGATTATTTGCCAGAGAGGAGCCTGAATAGTTAGGATTCTCATGTTATTATATAAATTATACAATTAAAAATATAGTTTATTTAGCAGGTTTATTTTGTTATGTCTTAGAGAAAGAAAAGATTAGTTGAAATTGGGAACTTATAAAGCTACATAAGTATAGACAGAGATGAATGGAGGCTACTGATGCGCACTTGATTCACAGATACTAGTTTGCTAGATACATATATCCAACCATCTCTCTTGTATGGTATCGGAACTTTTAAGTTATATCAATTCTATCATATTACAAGATAAGGAAACCTGTCATGTGTGGATTTGAATCTCCGACATGTTTGTTTGTCAGCAAGTTTACTTGAAGAAATTATATTCTACATCGTATGCATGGTCGGATATCCAGATCATAATCATGTGCTCATTCTTGTAGTGGTGCACCAAGATGGGCGCTTGATAAATGAGATTTATAGGAACAAACAACTACAATTGGGAGTATGCATGGTCATATAGTGCACGATTTGTCAGCAAGTTTAATTGGAGAAATTATATCCTACATTGTGCACCAAAATGAGCACTTGATAAATGAACACCAAAATGGTTAGATATGCTGATCATAATCATAGTGCTCATTTCTATAGTGAGGCACCAAAATGAACACTTGATAGATGAGATGATCTATAGGAACGAACAACTACGATTGGGTTTATGCATGGTCATATAGTGCACGATTTGTCAGCAAGTTTAATTAAAGAAATTATATCCTACATTGTGTACATGGTCAGATATGCAGATCATAATCATAGTGCTCATTTCTATAGCGGTGCACCAAAATGAGCGCTTGATAAATGAGATCCGTAGGAACGAACAACTACGATTGGATATATGTATGGTTATATAGTGTAAGCAGTATAGGGTATAATTTCTCATTAAATATATGGTTTAAGAAGGAAAAGAAATGATATTTCCTTTTTGAAAATGACCCGCCAAACCTTTCGCTATAGCTCAAGAAACTATATAAATTTAGTGCCTTGTGATATCCAATCTAAACTGGAAAGCATAAAACTGATGCTGCACAGGTATTCGGTGTTGGCCATATGCAGCTGGTAATAGTATGTATATTCTTATTTGATCTCACAATCATATGATGTGCACCCTTTAGCGAACATTAAATCCGTTTGCAAGTCTATTTGGATCAAACTACAGCAATGTGAGGATTGGGGTCTCGTCTAGTTTGCACATATAGTCCAAGGGATTGTCTCAGTTACAAACTTTCCTAGCTCTTGAAAGTTGCACTCGAAAAGCATCAGATTTCTCTGGAAGATTTCCAACCTAGTTATGATATGTTCCACTGGACACCAGCGCTGGCAACTTAGAATTTATAATCACCAACTTTTGTTAAAAATTTATTTGATCCGATCATGATTGGAGCAGCGAGAAGCATCGAATCTTGACGAACAGATCAGCAATGCATGTTGCCACCTTTTTTTAAGTGTTTGATACCCCACACTGGAATCACGTTTTGAAGCCGACAATGGCATCTGACTGCCATTGCTTAGGACATGGCAAAGAGTTTCACCACAACATCACTCCCTTAAAGTTTTCTTCTGTCAAGGATATTCTCAATTCTCAAAGCATCTGACGATGTAAGTTTTGCATCACATAGGAGTTCGATCCGAATCATAGCAGGGGAGTAGCATTGCGCGTTGTATTATCGGAAGCACCAATGAAACAAGTTAATTAGGTGGCTTGATGCCGGAAATTTTAGCTTTCTCAATGGTTGGATGCAAATTAATGGTCGGCGTATTAACTCATACTATTTTGTCGTGGTTTGGGCCGTATCTTTAACATGAAAGAATCATCGTTCTGCTTTGGCAACATCAACTGTTGGATCATATTCTATATCGAGATTCTTTATTCGTCCGTGTATATAAATCTTGTAGTAACTATTACGCAATCCAACAATAGATTCGTGTGAAGAAAGATGAATCCTCCTCTTGTGCAAAGGATACATCCCCAACCCATTTGGTTGACAGTGGAGCTCCACCAAGGGTTGTGCCGAGTTTAGCAATCTCACACTAACGCATTAGATCTAATAATGACAGTAGATAAAAAAAGAGACATAAATGTCTAATATATCTAGCTTTGGAGTTAGGTCTCATTCCAGCTACCTCACACTAGCCGATCAAGACTAGATAATTAGAGGAGAAAAAAAAATTAAACACAGATACAAGAATTTTGTAAGAGAAATGTTCTCGATTATTCAAATTACAAAAATGGGCCACATTTAATTATTTTTCTCCCACAAACAATTTATTTTAGATTTTGTTAAACAGTTTTACCTTTTTCCCTTACAAATAAATCTAAGTACATAAACACGCATCAAATAGTATTATGCTCATCCATCGCCAAATTTATGCATCAATGTAGGCATTCATCTAAAATAGAGCTCAAATGGTCTAGATGGTGTTCTTTGGGAAAAATAATAATGTGCCTCATTTCTCAACATATGAAAATAAAGGAAAATTTTCTTCCAAATTCTCAAAATGTTTCTGATACGTATTTCAATTGCTCATTCTATTTTTATAGTTTAACTGAGTCTGAGTCGTAAGAGGATTGTAACCGAGTAATAGTCAATGATTGCATCATAACTTTCTCAAGGTCTGGGAAACCATATGTTAAGACTCCGTAGTGGGTGAGTGTCGCCATCTTTCACAATATCTTTTTTGTGGAACAAGATTTTACGTTGATGTCACTTCAACCAGGTGGACGCCATTTGTTTTTGCCTCAAGGGTGCGTAGCTTTCGACCATACCTTTCGCACCTACTTTGTCCGGCTTGGAATAGCTTGATGGAACCAAGAGCACTGGGATTTGCTCTTGGGTAGAGCGAACGAGGTGGTTTCCTTCTCCACCTCAGCTCGACTTTGAGAAGGCCAAGAGTTTGAACATGGCTTCTTTATGTGAGTCAAATTTCCTTGGGGCCTACACTGGATCGAGATGCTGCAATAACATATTAATTTGAGAATAATTGACATAAATACGCAATAGTAGTGTTTACAGTCCGGACTGGCTTTGTTTCGGGTCTGCTTGAGGCTGACCCAAACCAATCGACCCTCGATCCGGTGCAAAGTAAGCTCAATCCATGCTGAACCCAACTTTAGTCCTCCCTCTAGATCTCCATTTCTATGCACAGTTTTCACCCTTGTCTCCCTCCTCAAGTTCCCAAACTAATGATCAAGATCCGCCATACCAGTACCGGACGGCATACCAGTGGCGGCCCGGACCGGTACGTACAGGCCCATATCGGCTGGTATGAATCGGTACGGTAAACCATGCTAATGATTTTTCTGCTGACCCTCTAGCCCTAACCAAGACTTATCCAAACTTTAGTGCCATTATCCCAACTCGTAAAGCACCCGATTAAAACAAGTTGGAGCATGGAGGATAAATTTAAGTAGAAATTAGAACTTGGCAGGGAGATGGTTTGGATAAACTATATAAGACAACTACGGGACACGATACACCTCGAGCAATAAAAGCTCGCCATCTAACTACAAGTTGGTCACTTAAAGCTTGTCACATGGCCGACCTAGTTGACCTATAAAATATTTGGAGAGTAGTACCTCAGCCATCCAATATCAATTTGGAGGTGTTTAGCATCGAAACCATCATTGATCAAGTGAAACAGCCATTGGATTGTCGCTATAAAAGCACACAGCAATGTCTACCGATTTTTCGAACCAGACAGCAAATGAGCTGAGATCTTAGGCAAACTCGGTGGTTGAGTGGGCCAGTTTCCAGCGGTACCAGGACCTATTTGAGAGGGACAAAAGGGGGCATTGCTCGCCGGGACCTTCTCAAAGAGTTAAGCGAGAGGACACGAGGATAACGAAGCGCATTATTATTGAAAGACTCTGAACTGGACACGTCTCAAAGGGAAATCCACATATATCTAAAGCAAATCAAAGTGCCAGGGTAGGCTGCATCTTTATTCCTATCAGCAAATACTTTGTGTTTTTTTTTTTTACTAAAGACTCCGTAGCCAATAAATGTGTCTAGGACTTTGCCCTTCGACAGCTTTCATCAACAAAAAAAAAGGCACCTATGATGGGCCGTTTTTTGAAGCATCTTTAGTCTAAGCAACCGAATTTTTGAGTCATCTTTAGTCTAAGCAACCAAATCCTGAGTACCCAGTACAGCCTTAAACGAAAGCGTATGCAATTTTTTGTTAATTTAAGATATCAAATGGATCAAATGATCACAAATTAAAACAAAGCAACAACGCATTGGTCATCACACATTGCTCCTCGTCGGCGACTTGCATGGGATCTTACAGTAGTCGGCGATGCGGTCCATGCACTGGTAGAGGGGTGGCTCCACGCTAAGTGGTGATCGAACGCATTCTTTGCACCGGGGATGGCAGGCCCTGGTGAGATCCCAGCACTGGCATTCCGGCGGGATGAACCTCGTACACCCACCGCACCTATTGCAGCAAGGCCATGGCTTTCCACTGTTCTGACCTTCATAACCTACACCACAATATAATTAGCAGTCAAGGGGATTTCCTTCGCCACTTCTCACAGTAGACTCCAAATACAGCTGAAAGTTTGTAATGCAGTTTGAAAGGAAAAAATGGAACTAGAATGGCTATAAGTTCGAGGTTTAATCACCATTGTTGGTTGGAAGCTGGGAGCTGAGATCGGGCTGGGCGAAGGAGAGGGTGGCGATGTAGGCAGCTATCATGCAGATAATAGCCAAAGAAACCGAAGGGCTTCTCTTTCCGCTGCCTCTTCTGCGTTTCATCTCAACATCTCACTGCTTTCTGCCCCATCTCCTCGCCGCGTCGCTTGCATTTATCTCGAGGCCGACCACGGGAGAATACGGTCAATGCTTATCTCTAGGAAATGCTGGCGATGAGTCAGTCAATAGTTATCTCTTTTTTTTCTTTTTTACTTTTTAAAAATAAAATGGAAAGAGACCCTGGCTTGTTGGCAAATTGACTAGTTATGTATAGTGCTTCTGGTCAATGTCTTCTGTATAAAAAAAGCTCTGATGAGATTTCGAAATCAAGTCTTTTCTTTCTTTAAGAAGTACAAGTGGCAGTGCCGCAAATAAACTATAGAAACAGTGAAAGAAGCATTTTTGCAAAAAAATTATTCATATTAAACACAGCTATAGTGATGTGTGGTCCATTTGATGGAGATATCTTATAAATGATCGGATTTGGAGAAGACCGATGCATTTTACTTATGATTAAAAGACGGACTTATCTATGTATTGGTGGCCAAATAAAGAAAATTAATCTAATCTACAAAAAAATATAGTTGTTAGAATTTGAATGAGTTTTAAAGGTTTTTAAGAGGTGTTAATAAAAAAGATTTGTAACCCCCAAAATTTTAAAAGAATTGTTGTAACCTTTAGGTATTTCAAATTCCATTTGGAAGTTTCAATACTTTCCATCATCTCTCATTATAGCCTTAATGAGGCCATAAGTATTCAACCGTTATGGTTGGATTATAAAGGGCCAATATATATGAGCCATTTCTTGCACCTAAAAAGACAACAAAAAAAAAGTTTTCTTCTTGCTCTCATAGTCTCTCCCTATCTCCATTTTCTCTTTTACAATTACATATATTATTTTATATTTTGGGCAACCGATATAGACTAGGTAATCTGCTTACTACAGACGTGCACTGTAGATTAGGCCTGCTGTGAGCCGTTTGGGTTGTATCTTGGAGCAAAATTTCAGATTGACAATAGTCAAAGAGCGCTCTTTTCTAAAGATTATTGGATTTGTGATACTCCTCTACATACTCTTTTCTCTAAGCTCTATGGAATCAACCGGAAAAAGAATGGGATGGTGGCTGAATTTTTCAACCTAAGCACTTTGTAATGGAAATTTAACAAACTTAGATGGCCAACAGCAGATATTCAAGCTGAATTCAATAAATTACTAGCTCTTCTTGTTTCTCTTAACTAGGATGGTAATCAAGTAGAATGAAAATTGGATAGCAAGAACTTGTTCTCAATTGCCACTTTCTACCAATTCATCAATACGAGAGGCATCAAATGCAAGTTCACCGGTGACCTTTGGAATCTTTGTGCGCCACTTAAGGTCAAATATTTCTATGGTTATGTTGAAAAAAGAGGTTGAATATAAGAGATCTTCTAAGAAACAAGATAGAAAGATATATGGGAGGATGTGTCCTTTGTAGTTATGGAGAAGAATCGCTTAATCACATCTTCTCAAATTATCACTTCTTCTCATCCATTTGGAAAACAATTTGTTTGGCCCTCGGTGTTCTGCATCCTCAATCCCCTTTTGAAGATATTTGTTTCACATGGAAAAATATGTCCTTTTCTTAATCGGCCCAACCTATTATCCTCATGCTCTTCACAGCTATAACTTGGGTATACTAGAGGAACAAAATGCTAGAATCTTCCTCAATAAGCACCTTTTAATTATGGTCATTGCTTAAAAAGAGTTTAGCTTCTTCAACAATTGGTCCTCCTTGTGCAACCAGAAGCAGCTGCATGACTCTGAAAAAATCTAGGTACGGATAAAGAATATACCATCACTGTTGAAGGATTACTAAGAAGAAGACTCTTCCTGCTGTTTTGATGATGTTCTATGGTCTAAAAATCTAACCAATCCTTACTTGCAAAGATCAAATTGTTAGAAGCCACAAACCAACCTTGTTTTAAATGTTTCAAATCGTAGCCGGCACGGAAGTCGTCTTTCCATTGCTTTACTTTTCACAACCAACTGTTGTCAGCAAATCTAACCTTCAGGCCGACCTTTTTTGGCAGCAGTACAAGTACTCAGACCGTTTCCAAACCTTTTATCAGCTACAACCCCTCAAAATTCGATCAAATCGACCGAGAATATCATCATCTGTTAGGTGATTCGACCGACCGACCGAGTTGGGCTGGGCGTCCATGTCACAAAGTCTTTATCGATTTAAGAGAGAGAGATAAAACCAAACCAATCTAGATTCATGTAGAGGGGGATCCAATCTAGAGAATTCTCGGTAAATTCTCTGCATGATTTCTAAACCTTAGGAGATCGTTTGGAAAGAATTCAAGTACATTTGGAAGATTGAAGTTACCTTAAAGGTAAAAATATTTATGTGGCTTGCTGTAAATGGTGAATTGCTTAGTACTTTAAATGTTGCCAAGGGAGGTTGGCCTCACAATAAGATATGTTCTCAGCTCCAACAAATTTGGAAATGTTTTTTATCATTCTAAAAATGCTTCTTTTCTGAGATATCGGCATTCGTCAAGTATGGAATTTTTTGTTAGAATTTTTTTTTCTAGAAGAAAATGGAGAGAATGAACCAGAGTGGCTCCTCTCCCCAACTTTTTACTAATAAAAGGTCAAGAAGTAAAAATTAGGAAGTAACAAGCAAACCGCTGAGTGTGTTCGGCAGGGTGTTATTTTCTCTAATATTCCTTTTACAACCATCGAACCAGAAAACAAATAGCCTCATAGCCAATATAAGAACAGAAGAAGCTGGAGTTTTCTTCTGCAAGAATACTTATTAGCTCTATCTTCTTGATATGAGGATGAGTTCTCTCCTGCTTGTCCATTTCTTTTGTTCATGGAATGATAGGATGGGTTACTCCCATCCTTCTTCTCCAAAATATAGAGAATAGATGAAATATAAGTTGAATTTCCACCGTTTGCTCGAACGAATCTAGTTTGATTATTTGATATGGCCAATGCTAAGGTATATTGTTCCAGCGCAGCCTGGCTTGGCTCAATTTCGTTAATAACAAGTTCGCTGAGAGAGGACTTTTCCAGTGACAAGACCAAAGACCTTGGATATACCTGAAGGAAGATGAGAGAGGTCTATTGGCAGCCCAAGTTGGAAACCATGGATATGTAGCAATAGAAGCTTATTACCTTTGCCGATAACTCATCTTAAACCAGAAAGTAAGTAGTGACTAGTGTTTATCATAGAGCTCCAAATCTATTTGCAAACAGAGGAGAGGTGTTTACATTTTTAGAGCCCGGCGCGGGGCCCACGGCGTGTCCCGCGCCGATGGCGCGCCCCGCGCCGATGGCGCGCCCCGCGCCGATGGCGCGCCCCGCGCCGATGGTGGCGTTCCACGCGTCGATGGCATGCTTCGAGCTGTTGGCGGATCGCGCGCGGGTAGCAGGCGGGGGCCTTTGGCTTCGCGGCGGGCGGGGAGAGCGCGGGCCCAGCTGGGCGCACGGGCTGTGCCTGCCTCCAGCACTCTCTCGCGGGCTCTCCGTGGGCTACGCGGGGTCTGTCGGCCTGGTACACGGCCCCTGCTACAGGGACGGGGCCCGTGGGCTCTATCAGGGGGGGACCCTACTGGATCATCAGCGGGTGGCCCACGAGCCCAGTCAGCTGTGAGTTTGAGGATTGGGGCTTCGCAGGACCCTCTGGACTCGCAGATCCAGGATGATCTGACCTTGGATCTCGAGGAGCCAGCTGGCCCTTTTCAGTATCGGTCTCCGGGTAGGGGACCTGTCTCAGCGCAGGGGACCCACCTGCTTGGGGGTCAGACCTCTTCTGGGCGGGACCCCTGGGACTCACTTGAGGGCCCTGGGAGAGGGCCTGATGGTGTCTACCGTTTTGGCACCCTGTCCCAAGCTCTGGGCGAGCAGCACGTGGCTAGCCCAGGGATGCCACTGGAGTTAGGTCTGGTAGAGCCTCTGACGCCACGAGATGAGGCGACAGGGGTGCCGCTCGGAGAGGCGCCACATGAGGGTCTCCCGGATGCAGATGCCTGTGGTGACTGCCCTACGGGTTTACCTACGGCAGAGGGGGTCCACCCAGCTGTCGTGCGACTCATCAGGGCGGCAGTCATGTGCGAGGTATCTGGTGAGGCTGAGCAGCTGGGGGATTTAGGCCGTCAGCTTGAGATAGCTCCCGAGGCCCAGGGGGAGGAGGTACCTGAGGCCGATCGAGCAGTTGTTGATCCATGAGGATTCTAGCCTGGAATTGCAGGGGGGCGGCCAAGCCGGCCTTCATGTCCTCCTTTAAACGGCTAGTACAGCTCCACTGCCCTGAGATTTGTTATCTCTGCGAGACACGTTTGTCTGGTGATGGGCTTGGTCGACTGAGGCGACGCCTGGGGAGGGACTGGGAGACCTACGCAGTCGAGTCCCAGGGGCTGTCTGGTGGCCTCTTGATCCTGTGGAGACGGGGGGTGGCGAGGATTGATGTCTTCCACAACTGTTCTCAACAGGTAGTGATGGTTGTATCGGAACCTGAGGCGGACCCTTGGGTGTTGTGTGGTGTGTATGCGAGCACGGATTACAGGGTCAGGAGAACCCTCTGGCAAGAGATTACCAACCTGCTAGCCCAGGGTATCCCAACGGTGGCGGTTGGTGATTTTAATTGTATCCAAAGTGCGGATGAAAAAAGGGGTGGTGCGCCTTTCACTGATAGGATTGACAGGAGGGAGTTTCGCGACTTTGTGCAGCTAAATGGCTTGGTGGACTTAGGTTTTTCGGGACCGCGGTTCACCTGGTGCAACAATCAACCTGGCGGTGCTAGGGTCTGGGAGCGGCTAGATAGGGCTTTTGCTTCCTCGGACTGGATCCTTCGCTTCCCAACCTGCCGAGTTAGCCACTTACCCCGGATTGCATCAGATCACTGCCCCTTGCTGATTTCGACCTCATCGGTATCGGGTCACCATAGTCCTTTTCGCTTCGAGAAGATTTGGCTTTCGTACCCCCAGTCCTGGGACATAGTTCGTGATGCGTGGCGTGTTCCGGTGCGGGGGGATGCGATGCGGCGAGTCTCACGCAAACTCGAGCTGACCAAACGGCGGCTTCGCCGTTGGAATCGCGAGGTAGTGGGCGATATCTTCCGGAGATTGGAGGGGGTGGAGGAGGAGATTACGGCACTACAGAGGAGTGAAGACCTACGGGGTGCTCTCCCGGAGAACGACATGACTCATCTCCGGGGGCTTCTTGCGACGCACCACTCACTGCTACGGCAGCATGAGACTTTCTGGCGACAGAAGTCTCGAGTCCAATGGGTTAATGAGGGTGACCGCAACACCAGGTTTTTTCATCGGACGACTGTTATTCGGCGTCAGCGGAGTATGATTCACTCACTGCGTGATGGGTCTGGCCGCCGAGTGGAGGGTGAGCCTGCCGTTGGACAGGTTCTACTTGACTTTTTCCGCGCCAGATGGACTGAGGATGTAGGCCCTGGTGCTGATGACCACTTTCCACGGGTTGATGTAGGTATTACACATGATGAGAATACGACCCTGGTTCGGCCGGTGTCGGCGGAGGAGGTGCAGGAGGCAGTCTGGGCGCTGGCAGCGGACAAAGCTCCAGGCCCGGATGGTTTTCCTCCTTTCTTCTTTCGTAGATATTGGGGTATCATTCGGGGAGCTGTGATCGAGGCTGTTCAGTGTTTCTTCACTCAGGCAGCCATGCCCGAGGATTGGAAAGCCACCTTCATTACGCTCATTCCGAAGCGCCGAGAGGCAGTAGAGCCGGGTCACTTTAGGCCCATCAGTTTGTGCACAACCTTGTATAAGGTTGTGGCGAGGATTATGGTGGGCAGGATAAAGCCCCTACTGCCGGGCATCATTAGCCAAGAGCAGGGGGCTTTCATTGCGAGAAGGAACATTTCCCACAATGTTTTGTTGGCTCAGGAGATGATGTGGGATCTCCAGCGAGCATCGAAGCGGGGTAGTTTGATGGCAGTCAAACTGGATATGGAGAGGGCTTATGACAGGATCAGATGGAGCTTTCTCCGGAGGGCATTGGAGGCTTATGGCTTCCATAGGCGATGGATTGGATGGGTCTTAGGGTGTGTCCAGGGGCCAAAGTTCTCAATCTTGGTCAACGGCACACCTTCGGTGTTTTTTGAGTCTACTATGGGGCTGCGGCAGGGATGTCCCTTATCCCCTTACTTATTTATCATTTGCTCTGATATACTGTCCCGTGCCCTCCAAAGGGCGTGTGCAAGCCGGGAGCTGGAGACCTACGTTCCAGCACCGGGGGCGGGACCTGTCTCTCACCTACTTTTTGCTGACGATTGTCTTCTCTTGTCCAGGGCGCGGGTTTCCGAGGCACGTGTACTTTGCAGAGTGTTGGCAGATTACTGTGCGGCATCCGGTCAGAGAATAAATTTCACGAAGTCAGCCATCCAGTTCAGCCCTAGCACAGAGAGCAGAGTCAGACAGGAGATCAGGAGTATTTTGCAGATGCCCGAGCAGGAGGGGACTCTGGTTTACCTGGGAGTTTCCATCACAGGCCGGAGGCTACGAGTGGCGGAGTGCTCGGGGTTGGTGCAGCGGGTCGAGAGTAGGCTGGAGGGATGGAGGGCATCATCTCTATCCATGATGGGGAGGCTGACACTTGTCAGATCAGTGCTCGGGTCCATGCCGGTATATCTCATGGCCAACACTGTGGTCCCTAAGACGACTCTGTCGAAGATTGAACGTCTTCTTCGGAGCTTCCTCTGGGGGTCCCATGGTGGGGGTCATGGGGTACATTTGGTGGCCTGGGAGCGGGTATGCCGGCCCACCAGTGAGGGTGGTTTAGGAGTTCAGTCCCTCCTGGAGCGGCGGGAGACACTCATTGCACGGCATGCAGCTCGTTTTTTGTTGGAGCCACATGGGCTTTGGAGTCGGGTGATGGCAGCTAGATATGGCCGGGGGAGCCCTGAGGTGGCACGGCGTGGTCGCCGCATTTCTTTCATGTGGCGTGAGATTGGGAGGTACCTGCCGACCGTGTTAGCTCATACCAGGTGGCTGATGGGCGACGGCCGGACCATTGTGGTGACTGATGACCCGTGGGTAGATACCATTCCCTTGAGATATTGGCCGACGACGGTGGATTTTGAGGCAGCAGTGGGGCTCCGGGTGTGCGACCTCTTAGTACCAGGGAGGGCAGAGTGGGACGTGGACAGACTCCATCAGTTGTTCGGAGCACACCTAGCAGAGAGGATCCTTTCTCTCCCAGTACCAGGATGCGAGGGCCCAGATGTCAGGGTTTGGAGCACTTCATGTAGGGCTAGTGTTGGGCTGGGTGATCTGGCCCGGGTGATTCAGTGCGAGCATGAGAGTAGATGGGATGGTGCCTGGATTTGGAGGTCTAGGCTCCATCCGAGAGCAGCACTTTTTCTATGGAAGGTGATGTGGGACCGCCTTCCGACGAGAGCTGTGCTGAGCCGACGTGGTTTGGGGATCCCTGCGGAGTGTGGGGCCTGCGGTGCGGATGAGTCAGTTGACCATGCACTATTTGCATGCTTTTGGGCGAGGCAGACATGGCAGTGGTCGGGGATCCCAGAGGAGGTCTGGCGGGAGAGGAGATTGTTTCTACAGATGATTCGTCAGTGGCTGGCTAGCCCCCGGACATGTCTGGAGGCTACCCGAGCGATTTGCACCGCCCACCAGATTTGGTTGGCACGGAACGCTCGCACCTTTGGCGAGCGTAGGATGTCGCCGAGGTTTGTTGCGGAGTCCGCTCGAGTATTGGCGATGGAGTCCAGACCTACCAGCCATTCAGATACGACCTTGATAGCTCGGGACACCTGGGGTTCTTTCTCTGCTCCGGCAGTTCTTCGGACGGTGTTCTTCACCTGGGAGCCCCCACCCCCGAGTTTCCTCAAGGTCAATTTTGATGGTTCAGTACTAGACAGTGGTACACGAGGCGGTGCCGGCTTTGTCATACGTGACCCTCATTCTAGGGTACTGGCAGCGGGCGGTTGCCGGCTATTTGACATATCAGTGCCAGCGGCGGAGTTGCGAGCTGCCTGGGCCGGCCTTTGCCATGCGCGGCGGGTATTGCGGGCTAGCTCGATCATCTTGGAGGGCGACTCATCCACTGTCATTGGGTGGATTCGGCGGGAGAGCATTGACCATCCTTTGATCCGGGATGTTAGGTTGATGGTGAGGGATGTTGTGGCCTTTGAGGCTAAGCATGTATACAGGGAGGCCAACGGGGCGGCTGACTGGGTAGCTACATATGTAGCACACCATTCGGGTTACGCCCTGTGGTCAGGAGAGCGGGAGCTGCCATCGGCGCTACACGAGATTTTGTATTTTGATGTTCTTGGGTGTATTCGGACACGCGTTGTTTGAAGAACCCGTTTTAAGCCAAAAAAAAAAAAAAAAAAAAAAAAAAGAAGCATTTACGATATTCATTCGTCATTGATCAACATTTGAATAATTATGAATAGGCAAGTCCCGTGCACTGAGCCACCCCTTACCACTATCACTATTCAACTATTTCAAGAAAAAAACTTCATTCAGCACTGCACCAACTAGGTGAGTGCAGAAATTGTCCTATAGGATGAATTCTTACAAGCCCCAAGTCGCTAACCACTTCACAAACTGTGGGGACCGTACGGATATGTGTTTACTTCCACATCGGTTATTCGTTGAGTAGATTTTGGATACTTATATAGGATTAAAGAATCCAAATAATACCTTTTGGTTGGCCATTTTGGATGAGGTCCTGAGTTGTTACAAATGGTATCAGAGCAGACCCTTAGCCTATGCGGACTATGAGACACTGCAGTACGGATCCATTGGGGTTGGCTATAGGTTGTTCGTGGTGCTTGTGTTTATATTTGAATAGATTTGAACCCTTAGCCTGATGAGAACGTCAGGACTTAAATGGAAAGAGCATGTGAGGACCCCTGCGGACATGTGTTTAGTCTCACATCGGTTATTTGCTGGATAGATCTTTAATACTTATATAGGATTAAAAAACCTAAATAATATCTTCCGGCTAGCCATTTTGAGTGAGGTTCTGAGTTGTTACACAAACCTATCCTTATTGAACTTAATGCAATCTTGTGCTGCATACATCATAAAAGGGTCCTGGCAGTAACATGGTGCTATGACTGATGAGAATAACAATGAAAAGCTCCCATATGACTGATGAGACTTTCAATTCATACATTCCATACACCATCAGACCTTCAGTGGAGCAACAGGTGAGCAAACTTTTTTTAAAAAGAACTAACTTCAGGTATTCAAACCTAGGGTTACTCAGAGACTGATAATATGTAAAGCATCAGCAAACAATTTGATCTCTCATTGGTCCAATCTTTCACGACGAGCATTAATCTAGTAAAGGATCACAGCTTACTGCGCATCCGGTAAGAGGTTTAGAGGCAACACAAGGAAGCAATATGCCAGCCCAGCCCAGGTGCAAAAAGAGAAACAGGTCCTACATATGGTACTGCGACGAGAGGATGAAATAAGAAGGGCTGAAGGAATTTTAACTTTTATTTCCAAGGATGAAGGCATGGAAAATTGGTACACAGTTCAATCCTTGGCAAACAAGAAAGGCTACAGCTCGACAGGGTGCAAAGAATCAGAATTCAGAAAATTACCTCCAAAGAGTTCAAGAATTTAATTTAATGTAATTAACGTGCGTAAGAAGCATGGGAGAGAATTTCTTGACAAAAATGCCAATAATTTGAATCAAATAGTAGGCTTCATGAATAATTGAATATTCTAGTTGATTCACCTGCAATGAGTAAAGCAACTTATGAATAGGACCACTTCTTGTTTAATTCATTTATTTGAATTATAAATTGGATGAGTTTTATCAAAAAACATAAATCATACAATTGCAGTGATTCGGAGATCATACTTAACATGACCAGATGAAGCTGAAAGAACAGTAACTATAGATGGTATGAACTTATCATGCAGAAGAACAGAACTAATAAGCTGGGACATGGTCCTGCAACTCCAAAAGGGTTATAATTTTTTTTTTTTTTAAAAGGCAACAATCATCCACCAGAAAGAACAGAGAGCTGCTCATTGCCGGAGTGAAATAGTGACTGAGGCAGCATCGCCCGACGGCGTGGTTTCATCACCAGAAGGAGTGGCCGGAATATATTCGATCTCCCCCTTCATCCTCCTCTCTGTTACCGCTCTTGTTTTCTTCCTCCTCTAATCACCTAGGACATCTCCTTCTGTATTATTTAGTGGCAGAGCTCATGGTGTATGAGCCCATAGTGAGACACACATCTTCAAATTTTAATAGGTAGAGCTTACCATTGAAGTTGCCTCAAGGTTGCGTCGAACGGGGAAAGAGAAGGCAAATTGGTCGCGTTGGCAAGGTATCATCATTGGATATTGTCTGATAGCACAATGTACTTGCCAACCAATTTATTATAAGGTATCAAATTAATCAAGAAACGGACCATAAGATCAGTATTCAGGCAAATGGAGGCGATGTAGCCTAAAATCTAACCCGTTCTATTACGGGTGGATATGTAGCTAGCATTTGGAAAATATTTGAAGTTAAAAAAGAGATTGAATTCTTGGTGAGGATCTGAATGAGGAAAAAGGTTATGGCAGATTTTAATTCCTGGCAAGATCCATAAGAAAGAGGAGGTTATGGCAATCCCTTGTTCCACCTCCAAATCAAAATGGATCCACGCACTCTTTTCTATATTAACAGGGCTAAATGACCCCAAAAGAATTCAAACACTAATGGTCAGAGGCTCTGATAGAGAGAAGCTCTCAGGCCCTCACCATCATGTTGGGTTCTAATTAAACAGAATCAGGGTTTAATTAAAACGGGATCCAACATTCTCCCACTTGGACTATATTGACAACATTTGTCAATGTGGGCCACAACTTGACGGAATCCCAACACATCATCCTGCTTTTCTTTCTCGGACAACTACAAGCCTACGAGCATTCGACGGCCAATATTTAGATGGTCGAGCCTCCGACCGCCAAACTCTAGATGGCCGAGCCTCCGACAACCAAGATCCAGATGGTCGAGCTCTAGATAAACGAGTCTCCGATGGCCAAGCTCCGGATGGCTGAGCTTCAAATGGCCGAGTCTCCAATGGCCGAGCCTCTGATGGCCAAGCTTCCAAGGATCGTGCCGAGATTCGCCATGCCGATCTTTATCTGTCACATCGCTTAATTCCTCATAGTAGAGGCGCTGCAAGCAGCCATCTCCTCCCGTGCGGCACCACGAGCAACCACCTCTTCCGTCATCGAGAAGCCTTCTTGGCATGTGTGCTGGATATTTTCGTGCAGATCGTGCTTCTCGCCTAAGGATCACACCCGCACATCTCACTCACATAAATCGCTCACATGTCATGTAGTTAAATAAACTATTCGTGATCATTACTGAGCTGTCGTTGTATGGGGAGAAAGCTTGAAATTTGAAGGACTCTCCGTGCACCTCTGGGTCAGCTGCATAGCGGGCTCTTGTTGGTTGGTTTGTAGCTATGGGGCGACTCCTATTAGCCGGTCTACCATGTCGGTCGCGGTCAATTTTAGAACATATCACAACCATCTATCCCACCCATATAATGTACACTTAGTGGTGAGACATATGCCTATGTTGATTACTGGAAGAAAATAAAAACATGCGCAAATCCAGCTGCCAGTATTTGAAAAGAAAATGTCACCTCCATTATCCAATAATCCACTCAAAACGCCATTTACTGGTTGATTTTAGCATTCAAATTTGGTAGACAACAAGTATTCAGCACACTGTAATCACAAAGTGATACAATGCACAGAACTGAGTAGGGTTATGCATTGCCCTTACCTTTTCGTTTGATAATCATAACAACCTTCTCAACTTGATGTGCATTGTCCATAGCATGCCCGATCAAGTGCCATAAGTCAATGTATTGATGATCTAGCCTCGCAGCTCAACCTACTTCCTTTTTAATAAGTGCAGGATTTAGCTTGAAAGTCAATTAAGGTTTCATAACTATGATTCATATTGCACTTCATAATTCAAAATTTCAAATCTAGCTCACTACAAGCAATGAGATAGTGATCCTACATCTATGTCAGGTAGGACTTTAAGCATGTAAGAAGTTGCAACATATATCCTTGTGCTTATGTTCATTAGCACAACTACCATTTTATATGTGACATAGCTACGTTTTGGCAATTAGACAGAGATTTTTAAACAAATCCAATTTTCTCTGAGTAGTTATTTTATTTCTTGTCGATCATTTTCAAAATTATTCTCTCTCATATGTTAACCTCATTCAATACATTACATATTGCTAAAATTGATCGCCAAGCATTGTCCATGCACTTTGTCATGTCATTTCACTCTGCATGATTCCTACCACAAAATTAAGATGATTGCAAAAGAAAAAAAAATAATGTTATAAAGAAACAGTGCATGTTTAATTGTTCATGAATTTCTATGGCAAGCAAGGCATGGAGGTTGGTGATGGAGACAATTACTACAATTTCTGGTTGTCGGTGGAAATTAAAGTAGATGCTTCAGAACAAAGAATCTTTCTTGGTGCCAATAAGAAGTTAGATGTGTTGAAGAACATGAGAGTTAATCTTTCTTGGGGTCCATAAGATGCCAATGTACAACGGTCAAACAGTGAAACGATGAGCATGAAAGCATAGAGATACTTTGATTAAGTTTAAGAATGACTACTACAATAATACATAAATCTCATATAAAATATTACATCAAAGGTGTGCAGCTCTCTCACTAGATTGTCACATTCTATTTATCACATTCTAGATTGTCAATTATGAATTCAATTGAGTAGTTGTTCATCATTTCTATAATGTTTTTTGTGTAATCTCTATGCTGAATTAGCACCCGCCGGAAGGTAGCAAATCAAAAACATTCAAGGCTCGTTTGGCAGTGCTTTTATTTTCTATCATAGTGTTGATACTTCGATGGAGAAAGAAAAATATACTGAAACAGATGAGCTACATGATAAAACTAGTATATTTTCCTAATCTGTTTGCAAAATCTTCATAGAGTTTGAAAGCAAAGACTTATTGGTTTTAACATCAAGTGAAAATAGAAGGAAAAGGTAGATGAAGCTATGTTCAAATGCTCTCTATCACATTAATTCTCATGTGGTATTTGCCTAATTTGCAAAGAAACCAAAACTCATCTATTCCAACAAAACATAACCTCCCAAAAAAAATCTTATTCCAAAAAGAACACCAGAATTAAGAACATCCATCATCAAAATCATAAAAAATTAGAGCCATTTTTAAGCCAATCAAACAAAAAAAACTATATCCTACACGATGTACCACACAACCGCACACGACACCAATAACAACTACTTATTTTTATAATAGTGTGTCGAGATAAGTATATAATTAATTAAGTTTATTAGCAATTAGTGATTATGATGGAGAGATTGTACGGCCATGTATAATTTTTTTGTCAAATTATAAACTTTACGGTTCCGAACATCTGCTTTATTACCTATTTTCTTTCAATTGTTTATTATACAGAAATGAACCAAAATAAATATGTTGGGGGAAAAACCCCAAGTCATACCGTCACGGAGGCGCTCGGCCAATGGGCGCCGGCCAGAAAGGCGCTCGGCCAAAGAGTGCCAACCAGAAAGGCGCTCGACCGAAGAGTGCCGACCAGCAGGGTGCTCGGCTAGAGAGCACCGACCAGAGAGAGCGCCAAGAAGAGGCGCCCAGCCAAAATAACCAAGTAGGGATGCTCGGCCAGAAAGGCGCTCGACCGAAGAGTGCCGATCAGCAGAGTGCCCGGCTAGAGAACGCCGACCAGAGAAAGCGCTTGCCTAAAGAGCGCCGACCAGGAAACCAACCAAAGAGCGCAAGTAAAGACGCTCGCCCAAAGGGCGCCGAGCAGAAGTACTATGAAGCAACCCCGCCACAGGGCGCCCCATTGGGCGACCAGCTCGGCTCGGCACCCCTGCCGAGCCGATTGTCTTGGACCAAATGTTCAACTTCCGCCTAACCCTCTAAGCCTCCTGTCACCTCCCAGGTAACAAAAATCCTCCTATAAAAGGAAACCTGGAGGGGAAAAGGGAGAGGGGACCAAAAAGAGGACCAAAAAGAGGAGGAAAAACCCGAAGCTGGAGAGAACCCTCCTAGACCGGGTGGAGAGAAGTAAACAACACAGACAATTGAGGAAACTGATCCTCTTGATCTTATCCAAATATTCTCTCTGTCTTTCCACATACTCTCTTTACTGCTCTCTCCACATATTTGCCCCCTCTGACTTAAGCATCGGAGGGCCGGCGCCGGGGAGCCCGGCCACCGGTTTTCTTACAGGACTTGCACCCCTCCAGGAGGACGCCACCCGCCGGCACGCCATCGACCACCGCTCCTACGGCGGACTTGCACCCCTCCAGGAGGACGCCACCCCGCCGGCACGCCATCGACCACCGCTCCTACGGCGGACTTGCACCCCTCCAGGAGGACGCCACCAGCCGGCGCACGGTCATCCACTGTCCCTGCGGCGGAGCCCCTCCTTCCTCTGGCTTCGTGGCGGCCCCCGGGTCCAATTTCCAGCAACAAAATACATCAGGACTTTTGGCACTAGACATCATTTCATTAAGAGAGGCCAACTATGCTACGGACTGGATAGCTTTCTATACAGCCTATTATTTTGAAAGTGTTATCTGAAATAAAAACGGCTCTATTCTATTTTTTTGGTATTTTTTTTATAAACTATATTCATATCCGTTATGTATAAATAGCTCATGTATAAATAGCCATGAATCATAACCATTTATTTATGTGATTATGCTTATAAAACTAGGATTTATAGGAACGGCGGCTGACGGTGTGCACGGTCACATGGCAAACGCCGCGTTGGATATTATTTCTCCTTCCAACGCTGGAACGATAAAAGCAAGCCCAATCGCTGGCTGCGAGCTCCACAAAGTTCCCCAACAACCTCTTCCAACTGTTCAATGACGCGGCGTTCTCTCCAACACGTGCACGGCAAGGTAAGCAAAGGTGCCTCGACCCAATGTCATTCTCGTAAATAACTCCATCGAAAGCGCCAATCATTAGCTACCCGAGAAAATATCTAGGGAGGGGGAATCTCTGGAACCTTCCCCACCTCCTAAAACCAGCAACTTGGCCCAAGGAATCCCCGGTGACCCCAGAAGATATTTTTTTCCTTCGAGCCCAGAAATAAAAACAGAAGAAAATAATTGGCTTTCGAGAACTCCCTTCTCCTCCTATAAATCCAATTCCCCAACCCTCCCCCATTTATTTTTTGGACGGTCTCCTCTCTCTATCCTCTCCCTCCGTCTCTAACTGATCTGCGACCGTCCATGCGATAGATCTCCGGCGATGGACGGCGATGGGGCCGGATCCGACGGCTCCTGTTACTACTCCCTCCTCGGGATTCGGCGGAACGCCTCCTCCTCCGATATCCGCACCGCTTATCGCAAGCAAGCCCTGGTAAATCCTCCTTCCGCCTTTCTCTTCCGTTCTTTTTTCATAAAGTATTTTTGCTAATTTTGCCTTTTTTTCCCTTTAAGAAATGGCATCCGGACCGGTGGGCGAAGGACCCGACCGCGATGGGGGAAGCGAAGCGGCGATTCCAGCGGATCCAGGAGGCCTACTCCGGTAAGTGTATTCCTCGTACCGTACCTCACCATGACGTTTTCCTTTTTGTTAACGGACGTCCGCTGACGGCGTTTTCGGGGGGCCGCGATCTGGTGTTCCTGCAGTTCTCTCCGACCAGGGCAAGCGCGCCATTTACGACGCCGGCCTCTACGACCCCCTCGAGGAGGACGACCAGGTCTGGTGCTCCCCGCCTCTATGAAAATTCTAAATTAATTGTACCTACTACTCCGTCGATTTACTCGGGTTGTTCAATTGGACGGCCAGGATTTCACTGATTTCATGCAAGAAATGCTGGCGATGATGGATAGCGTGAAAGCGGAGGTAAGCCGCCCTAGTCGCTGCTGTAACCACTCATCAAATTATTCTTCAATAATTCATACTTCCCGCATATGAGATATCTATGCGTGTGTCCGATCCGCCGTCCGCGGATCCGCGAAACCAGATCAGCCGTCCATCCAGTTCTGCCGTCCGGTATTGGTGAGGGCAACGTTGAACGCGGATCTAGGTCCCCGTGCGGGCACCGTTAGTTCCATCTTGGAGATGCCGAAAATGCCCTTTCGAGGGGTATGGTGGGAATGAAATATAAACATCGAGGCTGATTTGTTGCTTTAATTTTTTTGTTATTTTTGGTGGATAAAATGGGAAGAAGCCGGATAGCTTGGAGGACCTGCAGAAGATGCTGGCGGACATAGTGAACGGCGACGGTCGGGCCACCGGGTTCGGCTCGGCCCACCACAGCGACGCGAGCCGAGGGGCGTCCGATGCCTCGAAGAGGACGCGTGTCGCGCCTCGCACTGCGATGCGTCGGTGATCGTTCTTTGGGTCTGATGACTCTGACCTTGTGTACTTGAATGGAATTAACATTGTATGGTCCATTTAAATTTAATTTACAGCCTCCAGTCTTATTCGTGTCTCGAGTGTTAATTGGACAATTCTGGAACGTCTGATCGCAATCTCTGGAAATTCTAATAAGTCCCATGTTTTTAATATTTATACTTGCAAATATGATTTGGTCGTTTTCGTCCCTAATAAGTCTCTGGATCATCGTGGGAGGAATGGGTCCATTGGGTAAATGGTCGACAGCTCAGCAATGGGGGGGAAAGGCAGGCTTTTTGGTTCGGATGCATTGCGGTGGAATCCGGGTGCTCATGGTGTAATGTAAACTTGTGTGGAAGTTGGAGTTTTTGTGGTCCCATTTTGCAACCGGCGAGAAGTCGTGGCTATGGAAAATGGATCGGACGTAAGTGAATATGCCTTTTGTTACATATATAAGCCTGATAACTTTTATATTATATATAAAAGAAATTGCTATTGGAGTTGTTATTATTAGGTACGATCAAATGAATTAAGGGCATATTTGGTGGAAAATTAGGCTCTGAAATGAGAATAGAAGGGGGTGATTCTCATATCTGGTCAAATGCATCCTAGGTGTCAAGATTGTGGTGCATCGTTCCAAAGCTTTGTGGGCTTAGTTACTTAAATTCATCTGGGTACTTGATATGTTAATTACCGAGACATGATGTACAAGTGACAAAAAGGTAATTATTCTGTTATAATTATGGCACAATTATAACACAATTTTAGGCTGTTACAACATGATTACAGACGGTTATAATACAACCTTAGGCTGTCAGCACACGGCCTTTAGAAAATTTTATATTCCTTAACTATAAAGAAATCTAAAGATTTTCTATAAAAGGTAAGCCATTAATCGTAGCTAAATAAGATTTTGTCTCTTTAATTTCTCTTTTACCCCTACTCAAACATCTTTTTTGACTGGAGCATCGATGGTCCGGCCAGAACAAAACTTTGGCGAGTTTTCAAATCTTGTTTGGTATCTTGCAAATCGATGGAAGGAGCTCATGTCAGTGAAGCCATTGCATTTTATTTTATTGTATTTTTCTTTTTTAAATTGATTGACTATCTTTTACTAAAAGGACTTTGGGTTTATTTATAGCTCAGAAATGCAAATCACTAGAGATTGCATTTTAATAGCTAGGGTCACGTTGTAACTGTAGGGGATCCGGCTATAACTGCTTCAGATCACATTGTAATGGCCTAAGATCATGCCATAAATATAGCAAAATATGCTATAACTATCTAGACGAGTTGGTGCCGGTTGTGCTCACGCCTCTGGCTATGGTTCGAGGTGAGAGAATCTTGGTCGGCTTGATGTCAAGCCGAGTAGTTCTCCGAACGAGCTAGGGAATTCGACATTAGAGATCAATTGCTTCTACTCTTCTAAGCTTGACCATCTAGTTGGTGGAGATTGGCACAGTCTGATTGTGTTGAGGAGGTGTTTAGGTTGCCATGTCGACTATGTCTTAGTCGAATTTGATAGTGCCACATCACCATACTTATTTAATGCCCGATGAGGGCCACATGTCGGCTTTGTTTTTTGTAATCTTAGGTTTAGTGTACATATTTTTAAGTTTCTTTTTATTTTGGAAAAGCACCTCGCCGAGGGCGGGTGGTGGTACCTGACCTCAAGAAAAAGCGTTAGGTTTTGAGCTGATAAATACTTTATCAGGCCATGGTCTACTTTGGCCTGTTTGGGGGCTTCTGACCAGCAAGCCCAACAGGATGCACTTATTGGAGCACCAGAAGGAGCAAATTATCAAGACTATGGGCCGACTGAGATCCTGAGTCTCAAGCAGCTCTTGTTCGTCGAGAATCTAGCCCGAGCTGGTTTCAACGACTTTGGGTCTTCGAGTGAACCACTATCAATTTAGTTTTATAACTTTATTTAGCTTCAAAAATTAGTTTGAAATGTCTTACTAAGCTAATTTCTGTTGCAAAGGTAGAGATGACTCCGCGGAGGAAGAGTTTGATGAAGGCCACCAGAGAGGCCACGAGGAAGGTGGTGGAAGGCACTTTGGTTGAGCCTTCCTCCAAAAGACCGCAACCTCCTTTGCCTCAAGAGGAATAACGTTCCGTGCAGCATCCTGCTTAGTCGCGATATGTCCAATTTCAGCTAACTTGTGAGGACAGCATGCCGGTCCTCCGATGCCGATCTCGTCCGTCGACCGAGAGGTGAGCTTTAAGCTCCACAACAGAGGGCTTTAGGAGGGCAGGTTGCTAGGTCTAGGGCTCAGCCGCCCCATCTTTCTTCTCCTTATGCTTCCAAGTTAATTACCATCCATCTTTGTGATGTCCTAGCTCTTTGATCACTATGACAACTGCAAGAATTGCGGCTTTTGATTAGATGAGGGAACACAATCAGCCATTCTTTCTTTAATGTAGATTACATCTGCTAATATCTAATGTGAGACAAGTACAGAATAGTTATTTTTTGAGTAGTTGCTGGAAATTAGACCCGGGAACGACCGTCGGCTGAGAAGGAGGAGCTCCGGCATGAAATGGCGGGTGGTGGTCCGTCGGCGGGCAGCGTTTTCCGGAGAACCTGCAAAAAGCCGGTAGCCGGGATTTCCGACACCGGCCCTCCGATACTTAAGTCAGAGGGTCCTTAATTTTGGAGAAGGAGAAGGACTGTATGTAGAAGTCTGAAGCTCTCCCTTGGAAAGAAGAAGCCCCCTTTTAGAGGGAGAAGCTCCTCTTTTATAGGAGGAGTGCCGGGATTACCTGTCATGTGATTGGGTGAATTAATGGGTTACCGTCATGATTGCGCGTGATCATTTGAATTAATGAGTTGTCGTGGAAGGCCTGAGATTTTGGGCTGGCTGGAGGTCCGTGGAGATCGTGCACATTTAATTGTTAACAGTCGTAGCAGGGCATGGTCCCTAGTTGATATGCTGTGGCGTGGCCAGCAAGCAAAGCACGGTACGGTGAGACTGCTGCAGGGCGTGGCCGCAGCATGTGGACGACGAGCTCGGTCTTCTGAGCTCGGCCTGCATGAAGTCGGCTCGGCCTGCATGAGCTCGGCTCGGCCTTCTCAGCTCGGTCTGCATGAGCTCGGCTCGGTCTTCTGAGCTCGGCTCGGCCTGCATGAGCTCGGCTTGCTGTCGGATTTGGGTGCTTTAATTGTATTTGTGGGGTGGTCCATTTTTTCCTCCAACACTAGCCCCCGACTTTCGAGTTCGAGCTGCTTTTTGGCTCGAGCGAGGAAAGTAGTTGATGCCGCACAAATGCGGAAAAAGAGGAGAAGAAGGAAGAACAAGAGAGGAAGAAGGAAGAAGAGGTTCTAGAGACACAGGAAGAAGAGAAGGGGAGGAGGAGGAGGAAGAATAAGATCTGGGGAAAAAGAAATTCTTAATCATTCATTAAACCCTAATCATGAAAATAGTTCCCTATATATAGGGCCCAAATACACAACTTGCATAAACCCCCCTTACACAGAAATAAATCCTAATGAACCCACAAATAACACAAATAAGCCCTAAAATGCAAATAAGCCCCGAAATAAAATAAACCACAAATAAACCCTAGAATGCAAATAAGCCCAAAAATAAAATAATAAAATAAATATGCAAATAAACGGGTCTGGCTCAATCCGGGGGCTCAGGATCATCTGGATGAAGGGCTCTGATGTCCCCATCAACTCCTCCCGGGTGAAAAAAACTCGACCCCGTCGAGTACAGGTCTGGCCGGCTGTCGTACTGCTCCAGAAGATCGGGGTCAATGCGCTGCAACTGTGCTTTGGAAATCCACGTCACATCAGACTTTGGTCGACCTTTCCACCGAACAAGGTAACGTTGGTAACCACCGTTCCTGCTTGAAATAACCTGCTCATCCAATATATGTTCTATTTGTTCTCTGCGTGCATGAAATTTGGGAGGTGGTGGCTCAACAGCAGGTAATAGGGCAGGGTGTCCAACATGGGCAGGTACATCAATAAAGGGGTCAGAAGGCAGGAATATTATCTTTTTGTATGGGACTAAATCTTCAATATTAAATGTCGCACTAATCCCATAGTCATCAGGAAGATCCACAACATATGCATTCGAACAGGTTTTCTTTAAGATTTTGAACTGTTCTGCACTACAAATTTGCAATTTCTTAAACGTTTCCGAAGAAAGTCGTTCAAACCTAATTCTTATCATGATGTAATCTCTTTCACTTAACTCATTATAACGTCTGTGTAAATCAACAAAGGATTTATATTTTAAGTTATTAAAGTGACTACAATTGCTGATTTCTCGATGCAATGAATGTGGATGTGATACAATTGATTGTGCAGACTCAAAGACTCTATACTGATGAGACATGAAAAACAGGTCTATGGGTTGCCTAGGTTTGTAATCATGCACTACTTCGAATGGACTCATACCTATGGACTTGTTAACCGAACTATTACATACAAACTCAACTGTCGGTAACATTAAATTCCAGGTCCTAGCATATGCATTCGGTCTGAGCCTATGATGTAGAAGGTTGGGCAGAGATGCTCCGGGAACTAGATCGATTGCGCGTTGGATATCATGCATTGGAGAAAGTGCATCCGGAAGATCATCAGGGAGTGCATCATGAAACTCCTCTAGAAGGGAAACTACTACCGGGGAATGTTCAAGGTTGGACTCCGCATGGGTAACTTTAGCTACAAGTGCCAATTCAGATGATTGGCTCTCAATATCTGTCACTACCTCTTCCACAGTTGTGATGTGAAGTGGCTTGGTTGTACTTAGATCACTAGTCTCCCTTTGGGAATCATTTTGGACAAAGTCTAATTCTGTAGGTTCGTCTTCAAAGTCTTCTTCATAGTCTTCTATATTTGGTTCATAGACTTCTTCGACATATTCGGCCTCTTGGTTCCTAACTTCTGGTTCAGTAATCGGGTAGGTCTTAGTGGAACATTGGGGCGCTATATGGCCGAATTGTTGACACCTAGAGTATTGAGTTTGGTGCCTAGGAGAGTGGGGAAGGACTACAGGTGGTGCGACCAAACCGATTTTAGTTTGGGCTGTAACAGGGGTTGGCGATTTAGGGGTCCTAGAATTTTGCACGAGCTCACGGATCTCTTGTTGGAATTCCTTGTATCCAGCCCGCATGGCAATGATCTGTTCTAAGAGAGACCTCAAAATGTCGGAATTCATGGTAGCTACAGGGGTTTTAGGTTGATTGAGATAGTGCTCCATATCACTACAGGTTGGCTTGCACTGATGACACTGGGTGATGATGTGAAATGTAGTGTTACTAATGAAACCCTTATAAGTATGATGCAGGACCAGATTTGATGCAGGACAACCTACTAATGCAATCTATTATGATTTCAGAAATCAACAAGTTTTCACAAAATAACTTAAAATTTAAATGTTGCTGATTTTTTACTTCGGTTATTCAGAATTAAGGATTAAGATTATTCAATTTAAGAAATTAGATTGCAATCAAGTAGTACAGTTGTTCTGATCCTAAAGTAATCTGATCGGATAATGTTGAGAAACGTTCTGTTACTAGGGTGTGCTAATTTAATGTTAAGATTTAAAGGGTAATGGGATGGGTTCGGAAGTGAAAGGTTTAATGTTCTGAATTTTGACAACAATATAAATTTTCAAGAATATGGCTATCATGCAAGAGAACTAGAACATAATTAAATGAACAAGCTAGAAAAAGTAGAAACCTATCACCTGTCGTGAAGTAGTCGACCAAAATCGTGTGCTTGTGGACTGGGGCGACGATCAGGGGCACGAATGCAGCTGGTAGGCTCTTCAATTGGCGGACCGAATTTGACTTCAGCAATTTGCAGACTTGAATAATTCTAATTAGTAGGCCTATACTCAGCGGCTCTGAAAAGGAGTGGCGTGCTTGGCGACAGTGGCCCGATTGCGAAGAAAAGGGTGGTTTCCAGGCTGGGTTTGATGGGGAGGAATGGGCCGAATACTGTTTTGTGATGGCCTGATGAAGGGGGTGGGGTGGATTATGCTTATGGTGGTGGCGCGGACCTGAGACTTGTTGGCCCGAAGGTTGAGGAAGGGGCGGGCGAGTGTGAGGGTGTGGGGCCTGATGAAACCCCTGTGGAGTCGGCCCGTGGGAGTTTGAAGGGAAGAGGGGTTTTGATCGGAGAAGAAGGGAGGGGAAAGGGGAGCGGGGCGGGGGCGGCGGAAGTGGGGGAGGAGAGGGACAAAGGGAGCCGGACGCGGGTTGGGGCGAGAGCGGGAGCAGCGAGGCAGCGGAGCAGAGGCAGGGAGATGGATCTTGGCGCCGAGAAAGAGGCACAGAGGTGGGGCGGCTCGGTGGTTCGATGGCGGCGTGCTCGGAGGGCACGAAGAAGTGCTGCGGGCGGTCTGCTTGGGGAAGGCGGCGTTCGGAGGGAAAGCTCGGCGGAGGGCCCGGCGGAGGCGGCGCTAAAGCGGTGGAACGGCGACGGCGGTCGCGGCAAGGACGGGCGGAGCTGCGGGCGGCCGCGGTGACGAAGGCGGACGAAGGCGGTGGCAAGGCGGCAAGGCGGCGAGGCGGGCGGCGACGACGGACGAAGGCGGTGGCGAGGGTGCTCACGGTGAGGAAGATGAACAGGTACCCTTTTTTTTTTCTTTTTTTTCTTTTTTTTTTCCTCTTTTTTTTTTCTTTTTTTTCTTTTTTTTTTCTTTTTTTTTACTTTTTTTTTTAACTCAGACCCGTTAGGATTCGGGTTAACGGGTTTGACCCGATCCGATACCCTTTACGGACCCGTCACGTGTGGGTCACGTGAAACTTTTTTTTTTTTTTTTTTTTTGATTTGTTGGAGCCGGACTCGGGCTAGCGGGTAATGGGCTAATGGGTTTGGCTCTTACCCGTGAACGCCGGTCTTCTTCAACCTCCCGACGGATTCGGGAGGGCGTGCCGCGCTTCGCGGCGGCGCTTGCGGGCGGAGCGGAGATCTCGGCCGCGGCTCTGCGGCGACGGGGGCGGCCGACCTCGGGTAGGCGGTCACAGGCGCGGACGGCAACCGGTCACGAGCTCCGGCTGGTGGCGGTGGCGGACTTTTGGCGACAGATGGCGGCGGTGGTGCAGAAGATGAGGCGGAGCGCGGCGGGCGGCGGCGTCGACTGGGACGTCGGCGAAGGCGGTCGTGGAAGAGAGCGGCGGCACGAGCAGGTTGCACAAGAGCTCGGGTGACGTCTGGAGCTCGGGTGAGGTCTGGCGGTGGCGCAGGCGGAGGATGGAGGCGGTGCGGCTTGACGGTGGGAAGGGGTTTTCCTTTCTCCTCTGGTTTGAACCGAGAGAGAAAGAGAGAGATTCCTTTTTTTTTTTTTTTTTCCTCTCGGTTTGGAAGAAGTAGCCGGGAGATGGATCGGGGCTTTGGCAGCAGGGGCAAAACCAGCCTTGCTCTGATACCAAGTTGATGCCGCACAAATGCGGAAAAAGAGGAGAAGAAGGAAGAACAAGAGAGGAAGAAGGAAGAAGAGGTTCTAGAGACACAGGAAGAAGAGAAGGGGAGGAGGAGGAGGAAGAATAAGATCTGGGGAAAAAGAAATTCTTAATCATTCATTAAACCCTAATCATGAAAATAGTTTCCTATATATAGGGCCCAAATACACAACTTGCATAAACCCCCCTTACACAGAAATAAATCCTAATGAACCCACAAATAACACAAATAAGCCCTAAAATGCAAATAAGCCCAGAAATAAAATAAACCACAAATAAACCCTAGAATGCAAATAAGCCCAAAAATAAAATAATAAAATAAATATGCAAATAAACGGGTCTGGCTCAATCCGGGGGCTCAGGATCATCTGGATGAAGGGCTCTGATGTCCCCATCAGTAGTCAAGTCGTCGATCATCCTGTAATATAGCCAAATATCTATGAATATGTACGTGCCAAGTAGGATGTACCTCTAATGCAGTTGGAGTTAAGTGCTTCAGGTCGACTCAGCGGCCTTCCTTGGCTTGTGGTCGATTTAGTAGGGTGCCCCCACTCAGATCGGGGCGTGTTGTCGTAGGAGGCGTCGAATGTCATCGGATGCCTCGGAAGTCCGCGTAGGTACTACCCCGTCGCCTTCGTCGTGCGCCACGGGGGTCCGCCTAGGTACTACCTCGTCGTTGAATGCCTCGGAGGTCCGCGTAGGTACTACCCCGTCGTCGTCGTGCGCCACGGGCGTCCGCGTACGTACTACCCCATTGTCGTCGTCGTCGTCGGGCGCCATGGGGTCCGCGTAGGTACTACCCCGTCGTCATCGTGCGCCATGGGGGTCCGCGTAGGTACAACTCCGTTGTCGTCGTCGGGCGCCAAGGGGGTCCGCGTAGGTACTACCCCGTCGTCGTCGTGCGCCACGAGGGTCTGCATAGGTACTACCCCGTTGTCATCGTCGGGTGCCACGAGGGTCCGCGTAGGTACTATCCCGTCGTCGTCGTGCACCACGGGGGTCCGCGTAGGTACTATCCCGTCGTCGTCGTGCACTACGGGGGTCCGCGTAGGTACTACCCTATTATTGAATGTCTTTCCGAGGCCGAGGAAGTTTGGGCACACTGTCGACTCAGCAGGGCATCTTGACCTTAGTCGGGGGATCGAGCATGAGGTCGAGGGAGCTTGGGCTCACTACCGACTCAGCGGGGCATCCCGATCTTAGTCGGAGGATCGAGCACGAGGTTGAGGGAGCTTGGGCTCACTGTCGACTCAGCAGGGCATCCCGACCTTAGTCGAAGGATCGAGCACGAGGTCGAGGGAGCTTGGGCTCGCTGTCGACCTGGTGACGCTTCCCGAGATCGAGGGAGCTTGGGCTCACTGTCGACTTAGCGGAGCATTCCGAGCTTGGTTGGGGTCTTTGATGGAGATGGAGACCGGAGATGACCTTGTCTGTTGGCGATCGTGCCTTCCCACCTGGAGTGGGGCGACGTTGGAGATAGAGATACCCGTAGGTCGTCTTTTGCATTCTCCAACCTGTAGATAGGTGAAATATTAAAATTATTTAAAGCCAAAGTGACATCCTATACCTTTTGGAGACATTTTGATGGCTCCCGAACTTCAAAGTCCCTCTAGATTTGGCTTAGCACCAGGTTTTTTTGGCTCGAATTTCCGGGGAGGTGTTCTACGCTCGGGCTTCGGAGCTCGGTAGCCTTCTGAGCTCAGCCTTCTGTACTCGGCCTTCTATGCTCGGCCTTTTGTGCTCGGCAGCCTTCTGAGCTCGAACTTCTGACCTCGACAGCCTTCTGAGCTCGGCTCGGCCTGCATGAGCTCGGCGGGGGCTTCGGTGATGGCGACGCTCTAAAGGAGAGCAACATCGCGGGCGCCGTCCTTAGGACTTACACCCATGAGGAGGGAGTACATGCTGATCTCTTACTTGCTGCCGAAAGATAGAAGAGTTTGAAGGGCAATAGGATTTAATAAGACTGTACCCTTTGCCACAGAGGCTTACAATCCTATTTTAAAGCTCCATAACTCTCCTCCTCCAGACCTCAGCTTTTATTTTTCTTCCCCTCCAACTCGTTGGCGTGAGACTCGGACTGCTACTTCTCACTGGTTCCCCCACGTCCCACGTCGTTGCAGCGGGAGCCGTGCCTGATTTGAGATGGCTCGGATGAAAGTTTTTCATACACTTGACGTGAACCCGTGGAGGCAGCACAAGAGGGGTTTCCACTTGTTACAGGCTTTGGATTGCAATGGCTAGCGCTTGGACTTGCTGCACCAACGCGTCGAACTGCTCGTGTTGGATTTGTGGAACTTGATCTATCGGAGGTCTTGGTAGTGAATTCTGGACTGAGCATCCGGGACTTGGAGCATAATGCCGAGAGGCATTACAGACTCCTATGCTCCTTAGTTTCATGGTCGCAACTCGGTCCCTTCCTCTAGCGCCAACTGTTGCTGAAAATTGGACCCGGGGGCGACCGTCGGCTGAGAAGCAGGAGTTCCTGCGTGAGATGGCGCGTGGTGGTCCGTCGGCGGGCGGCGTCCTCCGGGGGACCAGCAAAAAGCCAGTGGCCGGAGTTTCCAACGCCGGCCCTCCGATGCTTAAGTCAGAGGGGGGCTTAATTTTGGAGAAGGAGAGGGACTGTATGTAGAAGTCCGAAGCCGTCCGTTGGGAGGAAGAGACCCCCTTTTAGAGGGAGAAGCTCCTCTTTTATAGGAGGAGTGCCAGAATTACATGTGATGCGACTGGGCGAATTAATGGGTTACCGTCATGATTGCGCGTGATCGTTTGAATTAATGAGTTGTCGTGGAAGGCCTGAGATTTTGGGCTGGCTGGAAGTTCGTGGATATCGTGCGCATTTAATTGTTGACAGTCGTAGCAGGGTATGGTCCCTGGTTGATATGTCGTGGCGTGGCCAGCAAGCAAAGCACGGTACGGTGAGACTGTTGCAGGGCATGGCCGCAGCATGTGGACAACGAGCTCGGTCTGCTGAGCTCGGCCTGCATGAGCTCGACTCGGCCTGCATGAGCTCGGCTCGGTCTTCTGAACTCGGCTTGCATGAGCTCGGTTCGGTCTTCTGAGCTCGGCTCAGCCTCCATGAGCTCGGCTCGGTCTGCATGAGCTCGGCTCGGTCTGCATTAGCTCAGCTTGCTGTCGGATTTGGGTGTTTTAATTGTATTTGTAGGGTGGTCCATTTTTTCCTCCAACAATAACAATTATTACTGCGGCACTTGATGGCAAATTGATTAATAGGATTGCAAAGTGAAGTGTGTCTGCGAAGCAAAGAAACGAAGAATCCCACTGTGTCTATAAATGAATTATACCCTAAAATTTTCACTAGTGACCACTCTTTCCCCGCCCTTTCAGCGAGGTACCCTTTTTTTTTGGGTAGATTCAGCTGGGTGCCATCGCTTCAGCTTTTTTTTGACCTTAGAAAGCGATTGGTATTCCATCCTGCTCTTTTCTTACTCTCTCGTACGAGTCCATGCATGTCATATCTCTAATTCTCCAATCAAAACATGGTCACTATTTCATAATTCGAAAGACTGCAACCAAGCTTTAGAAGCCGAATTCTATCGTCTTTGAGGTGGCATTAAAACACACTTATGCTTGGTTTGAAGAAACTTTGGTTGTCTTGTTGCGTTAGGTTGAGATGATGCCAATCGCATTAAGGACCGTGGGGTTGCCAAGGTGGTATTTCGTTCAACCACAAGTGATCTGATGGTGCAAGGAAGGTTGCTATCATCCACAAAGGTGGGATTTCGGCGCCCAGAGTCCGTCGCCCAGAGTCCAGTATACGAGAAATGGAGCAAATGAATGGGTCGATACTACAGACCCTGACACTAAAGGCAGCGAAGAGGTCATTAGGACCACCGAGATAATAGCACGGTGGGAATAGAGCTTTGATTCCACCGGAGTGGTCAAGGTTCGAAACTCGATTAAATGTGAGAACTGGATGCCGCCCGCTTGGTTTGCCCGGTAGAGTTGCTATCTGGTCTGCCGAATGCTTAGGTGGTACTGGTGGAACGTACTCACACGTGGGTTTTCCACGAGTAGAAAAGGATATGAGTAAAATTTGTCTACCTGCATCAAAAATTTTCCAGCGGCGGAGGGGGCAGTGGGAGCTGCTCACCCCCCTCTTCCCTTTTGTTTACCAAAAAAAGAAAAAAAAGGCCATTAGGGTTTCTCCTGGTTATTTTTTTTTTGTTATTCTTCCTTTAGCTCATAACCTAATGAAGAGACAAGGGCAAGCTGATTTTTGTTAGATGGGAATTTCTCTTTCTCAAAAAAAAAAATGTTCTTGGTTGGGGATTTTTTTAATTTATTTTTATAAATTAGTATACTTGTTTATTTTTATAAATAAACTACTTGGGCTTTTATGCGGTAAATTTTTGAAAGAAGAAGTGTCGGAGCACAAATGAGCGTGTATTTCATCCAACATTAGTTATATGCTAGGTATATCTGGCGTATCTATCCAAGACCATGTAATCTAAGAAATAACTTTTAATTAGCTTTCTTCAAGTGAGATTTTGGATGGTTATAGATGCTATTAAAATAGATCTAGTCCATAATATTTTCAATGGACTGATGACTTTGAAATTCGCGTTCAATGGATGAGTATTGATTAGCAACAAAATTTTCAACATTTGTTTTGCCACTGCGGTTGTTGATTGAATAAAACTGGAGCAAGAAAACCCATCTGTGCCCCTGCTGCCGATCGACCCGCTGTCCTTGGCCAAGATTAGAGCACCCATACTAACGACTCTCTATTTTGTCGTGTGGCTCTCCGTCCTCATCGGAGCTCTTCCACGGCCCAAACCACAACCATCCTCTCGCTCGTCGTTTTCTCCTCCTCTATTAAACCAAACCCCCACCCCTTCCTCATCCAACTCCGCCCTTTGGGAAGTTCCCCCCTTACGTCCCCTTCCAAGCAACCATCCCTGTCTGGTAGGGGACGTTAAGAGTCGTAGCTAGGTAGGCTCAGAGGCCAAGCCTTAATTTCTAACCATGGAGAAGAACAGGGTCGCCCTCATCAGCCTCTCCTTAGTTCTCCTCGTCGCCGTGGTGGCAGCGGTCGCCGTCACCGTCTCCCACCTCAACAGTAGCACCTCCACCTATCGCCCCTCCGAGACCGGCCAGCCCAACACTTCCATTAAGGCCATCAAGGCCGTCTGCGAGCCGACCGACTACAAGGATGCCTGCGAGAAGACCCTCTCGTCCATGTCCCACAACACCTCCGACCCCATGGAGCTCGTCAATGTGGCCTTCAATGCCTCCATGAAGTATGTCACCGACGCCTTCGACAAGTCTGAACTCCTGAAGGATGTCTCCAAAGACCCAGCCTCCGCCGAGGCTCTCCGGACCTGCAGCGAGCTCCTCGAGTACGCCACGGACGACCTCAAGAAATCCATCGAGCAGCTCGGCAGTGTCCAGACGAACCGGTACGAACAGGCTGTCGAGGATCTCAAGGTCTGGCTCAGCGCCGCCATCACCTACCAGGACACCTGCGTCGATGGCTTCGAGGGCATCAACACCAGCGCTGCGGAGGCCATGCACCAGGCCATAAAGAACTCCACCCAGATCACCAGCAACGCCCTCGCCATGATCAACCAGTTCGACAACTTGGTCGGCTCGTTCAACATCTCGTCGCATGCCGGCCGGAAGCTGCTCTCCGGCACCAGGGCAAACGAGTTCCCGTGGTGGATGTCCGCCGCGCAGGAAAGATTCCTCCAGCCGGCACCGGCCCAGATAAAGCCCAATGTCACCGTTGCTCAGGACGGGACCGGAGATTTCAAAACCATCTCCGAGGCCCTCAAGCATGTCCCCAAGCAAAACAACGACACCTTCGTCATCTACGTTAAGGCAGGAGTGTACAAGGAGGGAGTCCTCGTTGACAAGCATATGACCCATGTGACGATGATCGGAGATGGACCGACCAAGACCAAGATCACTGGTGATGTCCATGTCATCCAAGGGAAGATCTCCACCTTCAAAACTGCTACCGTTGGTAAGCCCGCTGCCTTTAATTTCTACTAAATATTGCTGCTGACTACGGACTGAGATGGAGAATTCTAACTGCACGCGTCGTTGCAGCTGTGGCCGGGGAGTGGTTCACCGGCATGGGTCTCGGATTCGAGAACACGGCCGGGCCTCAAAACCACCAGGCGGTGGCGCTCCGGGTAAACGCCGACCGGTCGGTGTTTTACAACTGCCGGATGGACGGGTACCAAGACACGTTGTATGCCCACAGCGGGCGCCAGTTCTACCGTGACTGCACCATCACCGGCACCATCGACTTCATCTTCGGCGACTCAGCGACGATGCTCCAGAACTGCATGATCATCGTCAGGAAGCCAATGGATAACCAGCAGAACATCGTGACGGCGCACGGCCGGATAGATAGACAAGGGAATGGTGCCCTCGTCATCCAGAACTGCACCATCACTTCAGACCCTGCCTACTACCCCTCCCGGAAGAAGCTGCCGACCTACCTCGGGCGGCCGTGGAAGCCCTACTCGAGGACCCTTATCCTCCAGTCACAGCTCGACGATCTGGTCCATCCCGATGGGTGGATGCCGTGGAATGGGAACATCGGGCTCGACACATGCTTCTACGCCGAGCTCGACAACCGGGGGCCGGGGGCTAACTTGACGAAGAGGGTGACATGGCCGGGGATTAAGAAGCTCAGCTATGACGAGGCGCAGAGATTCACCGTTGAGCACTACCTCTTTGGGCAAACCTGGATCCCCAGGACCGGCGTGCCGTTCATTCCTGGGCTTTTGCCGATGGCTGAGGCCAATAGGACCCACTAAGCTGACAAATAACTATATACAGATATGAAGCTTGCCTAATGAGATGGGCATTGGGGGGAGGGAAGGAACCGTCTTGTGAGGTGTTACCAAGTGAGGACCCTGTTGGACCGAATACAGAACCTTGTAACCATATATGTTTTGCTCCTCTCCATGGTACGTAATCTTCGATGCCTCAGCAGCATGTTGTCTCTTGTCTCTCTTGCTTGTTAAAAAGATCCATGCAGATAAGCGCTTCCTTTTCACTATATGGGTCGGACTGGTATATATTAGGCATTGCACTGGGGGATCAAACCATGGCTGTGGTGACACTCTCTCATGATAGACAAAGGCTTATTTAGATTTGATGATCATATAAATGGGGATAGGGATAGATGCAGCTACATCGATTATTAGGTTGGTTTTCTGTGAATTGCCTAACGGTATAACGGACAAAGATTTAATTAAGAAGGTTGTCGAATTTGATATTGCATGCCATAATTCCCTTTTTGCTATGAAAAAGGAAAAATAAAAACAAGAAGAAATTAATTTTAAAAAAGGAATGATGTATAAGAGGCACAATATCGGAGTGTCCTATATATGCGTGTTCAGAAGACATTCTTACCATTAGATGCCCATGGTATCTGAAAAGAGCAACTAAGTTGGCCCATTAGATTATGATGCGATCAGAGCTAGCTAGCCATGGTAGCAGAAGGATAAAGTTAAATGCTTGTAAGAGGGAGAATGTGGTCCTTGACTCCTTCGGCATTTGTATTGTTACAGGGGCTTCAATAAAATCCATTAGGAAACCATATAGACAGGCACAAGGGTTTCAATGAGCCAACCCAGCCTAAATTGGTACGTTATGTGGATATTAAATGCCGTATATATGTAGAGCCAACCTAGTTTGATTGAGTCGATTAAGATAATTACAGCAGTACTGGATGCGCTGTCTTATATATATATATATATATATATATATATATATATATATATATATATATATATATATATATATATATATATATATATATAAAGATAGCCCGCTTCTCTAAGCAACGATAATCTGAGTCTATCTAAAACCGTCTCATAGGATGTAGGTGATTAGAAGTTTAACTCGTGAACCGTCTTGATAGTCCATAGGCCATTCCACACTCTTAACATACCAAAAGCTCAACCCCAGAGAGGTCAGAGGCGGAGCTCTCTGGCTAACGAGGCTTTCATGTTCGTGCAGTTGCTGGGTACTTTCGTCGAGCAGGTGGTGGGTAACTGAAATGATTGACCATAGTGCAGGGCCGGTGAAGTGGTCCTCCGATGGTTAGGACCGACCAAACCAGGAGAAGCATAGGGACAACCGGACGTGGTCCGATGTGGTACAGGGCATTCCCCAGTAACCGACGTGGACGAACCATTGGATCTCTGAGGAGAAGATTGAAAACCTCCAACAGTGATTTGTGGAGGTTTTGGAGCTATTAGAGGAGCGAGTCGAGGTGGCGAAGTAGGCGTTGGAGACGACGGTGGTCGTTACTTGGAGCCTCAAGCAGAGGGTCCCCGTTGAATGGATCATTCAGAATCTTATGACTTGAAAAAAGTTGGAGTACGAGGTGGAGACTTTTCCGATGGCGGAGGACCACGATGTCTTCTGGTTTCGATGTGAGGACGACCGGAACGCGACTCTAACTGGTGGGCCATGGGTGGTGGCCAGGTAACTGGTGGCGATGGAACCGTGGGCGCCAGATTTCATGGACAAGATGAAGCGGTCGGTGGTTTGGGTCCGGCTATCGTGTCTCCCACTGGAATACTGGGACGAGTTAATCATGGAGATTGCGCTGACGGAGGGCCGACCTCTAGCTCTCGATAGCTTCACCGTTCAGCTCTGGAAGCTTGGCTATGCTCGAGTCAAGATCGAGATCAATGCCTTAGAGCCGCTCAAACTAGGGATCTTAATCCAAGGGCGAGCTATAGTATTCTAGCAAAGCTTTATCTATGAGAATTTTCCGACCTTCTACTACTAATGTGGCAGAATCACCACAAAGATGAAGATTGTAGCTATCTGCTGCCGGTGTTGGCGTTGGGGGAGGAAGGACGAAGCGGGGTTTCTTCAGCTCCGATGATGGTGGAAAGGGAGGCAGTTACCCCAACGGAGGAAGAGTTAGGAATCAAGAGCAGGTCGGTGTTCGGCCTGTGGCTGGCGATGGCCAGAATTCGGCAGCCGGGGGGTTACTAGGAGCAGGGTGCAAATGAGGAAGATAGACGAGTCCACCCTCGAGTCTACCTCAGGGTCGGGCTCGTCCTAGTATAGACTGAGTTCCCTAAGGAATTGATTGAGTTCGCCGAGTTCGCCACCTGATTCTGATCAATGGTAGAAGCCGTCCAAGGTAGCTCGGCAGCGCTCGCCGGAGAATGCAGTTCTTGCCCTTGAATCGACAAATGTTGAGGTGGGAGCAAGTCAACTCAGTTCTGATCCTGAGTTGGATGCTTAGGCACGTAAGGCCTTGGGCCAAGCCCATAAGAGTGGTGATATGGGGCGGGCCAGTGGGCTAGGCAGTGTGGATACGAAGATGGCTGAGGCAAGATCTCGTGCGGCTAGCTTAAGTAGACTAGAAGCCCACCTTCAGACCGGTCTTAAGTGGGTCGTGAGGAGTCTGACCCGACTCAGGGTAGGGCTGTGACACCTCCTTTGAAGCCCCCACCTTCTGCCCCAAGGAGCGAGCCCGATCGACATCACCACCATGCTCCTCTCACTCCGACAACAGCTTCCATGGTGGGGATGCCGAGCGCCACTGAGGCCGGTATTTTTTTGAGCTCCTTAGTCGTGCATAAGTATCAAAGATCTTTTAGACAAATAATCAATGTAGGACTAATATATGCCCGCACGGGTCCTCATATACTCTTCCCATTCAAATATTGATGTCCTCGTCAAGATAAGGGTTTAAATCTATTCAAATCTAATTACAAATACCACTATCAGCCCATGGTCCGCCTTTATGAACCTATGCTGTAGTATTTCCTAGTCCACATAGGCTACGGGCCGAGTTCGCTCTGATACCATTTGTAACAATCCAAGACTTCATCTAAAAAGACTAGTCAGAAGATTTTTTTTGGGGCTCCTTAATCCTATATAAGTATCCAAAATTTTTTCGGTAAATAACCAATATGGGACCCAACATATGCCTACATGGGTCCCCATGATAAGGATGCATGACTATTGAGATTAGAAGAAACAAAATATTATTATTCTTCAGTATTCTAATTGAACAGTGAGACTTGCGTTGTGGAAGGTGGAAACACAACATCAAATCAACAATCTCTCACACATATAGACCGTCTCCAGTTCACATTGCTTATACTATGTAACACCTAAGTGGATATCATAGACAAAAAATCCAGAATTATCATGTACAGTTATTTTACATTAATAAACATAAAATCTACTATTTTTTTTCAATGCATGTTGCTCCAAATGAAGAGCAATTTTATCTCTTCTTTTAACAAATGCTCCTTGAGTTCTTCACTTTCTGTATATTAATAGTTGTAAATTGATATCCTTCCTATGATCTGCCTGCAAAATATTAGGAGCAATCACTTACATTCCTGTATGCAAGCTATTAGAAGATAGAAATATCGAAGTAATTGACTTCATACTTATATGCTCCATGCATGGCACAGCGAAAGAAGGCTAATTAATTAGTTCTTTTGATTTTGAAAAGTTTTGTTTTTTCCATCAGACATTTCTGATTTTCTTTGCATGAGTACTTTATGAGTCAATTAAGCCTGGTAATAAGGTATCAGTGGACAGCTGGGTATGGTCCATTCATGCCATAGGTTGGTCCAACTTAGGAAAATGTCTCTACATATATATATGCCTTGGAAGTCCCAAATGATTAATAATAACGACTGCCATGAGAGCTTGAGTTAATTAATATGGGTCATATGATAAACATATGCGAGCGGTAAAGGTTGAGCTGAAGCATTGTTATAAGGCTCCAAGACTAAATGACTGCCCTTTAGCCTGGATTTATTTTAGCAGGTTATTTGATAGAGCCAATTGAAAGTTGTGGATTTGAGCATTAGACTCCTCTGGCATGAGGTGCTTGAAATAGTTGCGAGGGCCGAACCTTGTAGCTATTGGACAGCAATTCAACATATCAGCAAGTCACGACTCTCTAAACTTCAAAAGCTTAAGCTATTAGAAGTATAGTTGCCATAAATTCTCTCTGTAAATTCAATAATGTAGTTAATTGATTTCTTGAGGTCATCAACCGAAGTTGATACATGAATAGTTGAATGTGAAACAAAAGGATGAAACTAAATCCTTATGTTATGGCGACTTTTAACATACAACTTAGAATTTTTGCTCCATATCCAAATCCCCCTGTATTATCTAACATATTTAGCATGCCAATGGCATCCACAAATTTTACAGCCAATCATCAAGATGCAAGAGATTGAGACAATTGAGCTTGAGAGGCTTTTGTATATATCAATGACATTAGAAAATGTATGAAATTTTAATAAATCTATTTATATATATAAAGAGTAGGCTCGAGGGCACAAAGCCATTTCCAAACGTTGTTTTCTGTACCACCAGCTGATCCCATGGAAAAGAGGGCAATGGTGCAGCTCTTGAGCAAATTGTGGCACTAAGCACCAATTCCGTCATGCCATGTGTCCAGCCAGTAATGCAGAAAAAAAAATGGTAATTGGCACAGGCTTTGTAGCATTTCTCTAATACAAAACTGAGTGAACAGTTACATGTATATTATCTTAATTGATAGAACAATACAAAACTATTGCTACTAACTGTAAATATGCTTAGAATCATAGGATGGACTTCAGAAGGTAAGTACTTTGCTATGTTCATTAATTTTTGCCGTTTATCGGGGAAGTGATATAGTGAAGGAAAAATTTGGAGTTTAGAAAACAAAATGAAAACCAAGAGATTTATGAACATAGAACTGCAAGAGTGTAGAGGAACACTCAAGTTCGTAGCTGCTATTATCCACTAAAACTTCTGATTATGTCATCCATATGAACTCACGTAATTAAGCAAAAAACACAACACACGAATAGCAGAGGAAATAAGGGATTCATGGCCCTTGTCTCGGGCTGCCTCATCAAGACATCACTTATTACCGCTCCCCTCCAAGACCAAGCACTCGCAATCTCTTCATATACAAGCACATACAGAGTACTATATATACTTCCAGCGTAAGAAGCTAATTAAGTGTATGCATCTGGGTTTGCAAGCAAAAATCCTTCCACAGCCTTCATTATCCCCAGGGGTCCTTCCATGAGCATACCCTTCTCCTCTTCACCAAGATCAGTGTCATCGAGGGTCTCGTATTTTAAGGTGAGCTTCCCGACACTGCTGCCATCACTTCCAAGCTCAAACTTGAGCTCAAATGAACACAGCTTTAGTCTCAGGCCGATGAGCCCTCCTTCGATAACTGAGTACTCGAAGATTTTGTTCTCGCTGTCCAACGCTTCCACGCGCTCCTTCAGGAAGTTGACCGGCCCCTTCACGGCTGGAAGAGTTGCATGGATCAAACGGACTGTGTTAGATTTTTTTTTCCTTTTTTTTTTGAGGAAAAATGGAGGAAGCGAGACGCTTTCCCCAGTTTCATTGAATGAAAAAGACCATGTTAGATCTTTTTTGCGCAGGAATGAACTATGTTAGATTGACAAATCATTGATAGCATAACATATCTAATACTAACCTATATTAATCAAGTATAATTATGCTGATATAGAGTGGAAATTTACATCTACATGACTATAGAGCATCACTAGCCAAGCCTCATCACAACTGAATACCTGTATTAGGTTGATGCTTCCATATGTTCGAAGCAAATATGAGTTTGAACTTTCAAATTCAATAGGAGCTATGGAGCCTCCATCATCGACTCGGTCAAACTTCGAGATGATCGATATTTTAGCTTTTAAGTACATGTCTGTTTAACTCAATGGTGAATTTATAGCAAATGACTCTCGGCTTGTAGTAACTGGTATTTTGCATCCAGATCAAATGACAAGAATTTTGATAATCAGAGTCGTATGTTCCCAACAGCTATGCAATTGAATTGTATTTATTTGTCTAATAATTAGCACGAAAGCATCCCGAAGCAGTGCTTCATGCAAAGATCATTTCTCAAAGCAGGCTCATCAATTCTTGCAACAAAGTCATAAATTTCTACGAACCTTCAGTGAAGGTATACTTTCTGACAGTGCCAACTCCACCATCTCCTTCGAGGACTTCGATGCTTGAGATGAACTGGGGGGCGATCTGAGGCATCAACTTATCAGCGTCAAGGACACCAGCCTTCCACAGCCTCTCAAGGGCAACAGTTGACGAGCACACCTCTGTGATGGATCCGGCAACCATGGTGGCAGGCAAGAAAAACGAAGACAACAAGGAGCTAATCAGAAGATTTAAGTGGAAGATGACGAGCTACGTTAGGGGAAGGTGACTCTACTTATAGATGGAGAATGACGAGTTATAGTTTGGCTATTGGCTCCGCGCCAAGCGTCTTTCAGCTAAACAAGGAGCCAACTAGGCAGGAGCGAGCCGAGTCAGGTCAAAGAAAATTGAGGATCGGCAGGGACGGCCATTATTTATGGATGGGTGAGATAGGCGTTAACCTGGTCAACTGAGACTACTTCCAATGTGGGACTAAAATAAGTAAAAACCTCACCAATCCATCTTGGTAATATTCGGTATATCCTCAGTCGCGTGTCATGCAACTCCAATGGATAGGTTTGAGTGAGGATTTTTCAAAAGGTTGCTTGGCCTGGTCAATTTGTTAGCCAATTGCCTTTTATTCTAGGAAAAAAAAAGGGATCTTTTTTATTAACTAAGAAGGGCTAATCCTCATGTTTCCTATCCTATATAGTCTCCAACATTGGGGATTGATCCCATTGGAATCGAATCCCAACCTCTTGCCTAGCTTGATGGTAAGAGGTAGTAACATTCAAAGAAGTGCTCGGTACATAGTTTAAAAAAAAGGAAAGAAATGGAGGAGGAAATAACATTCAATTTTAGTACACTCTATCGTGCATCTAGCTCAGTTTCTTTTTTTTTTTATGGAATGAGGAGGAAATAAGAAACTTTCTCCAAATTTATTAAAGAAGAGGATATGTACAAGAGAGAGACAAGAAGAAATTGCAAAGAAGAGCACAGAGGAAGAGATGCAAAGCATCTCCAAATGTTGTGGTAATCTTCCTTGACCCTTTCAAGAGCTGGATTTTCTTTTTCTTCCAGGAAGTCACAATGGTGGTGGAATTGGTTGGCCAGCCTAGTTTATATAGCCTCAATTGCCATATCAAATCCACCTCAATTGTCCAGCCATACATAGCACGACTTTTAATATAAAATTGTGCCAGTTTTTAGTATACATTCATTGTGAGATTAAATAAAATTGGAAGACTATTATTTTGTTCCCAATTATATAAAATATTGTATCGCCCTGAAATATAAATATATTCTATTTCTTATATGAGCGGTGAGTTAGGTATTGAAATGGTCAAATGATTAGGACTTTCCTTGGATTACATCAGATGGAAGGTAAGGTAAGCTATCAATATTCACTTATGAAATTGTCCTCTGGATCCCTGCTTGAACCGGAATTGTATTCTTAGTCCCCATGGACAAGAAGTTTCTTGCGCTCCATGGTTATGTTCAGTCCGAATTAACTGATTTTGAGGCTATATGACTAAAAAACCCCTCTATAACTTACAATTCCCAAATCCGTATTCACCTTAGTTGTTCTCGCACCCTAGCTCCAATATAAAAGACATGCTAGAATATACATAGTTAAAGTATATTTTATATCATTATTCAGATTTGTACGCATATTTATCAAAAATATACAGAAATAGGTGAAAAATGTACATAAAAATGCGAAAATTATAAAAAGTTCTGTAAAAAGGACCTGCTACAATTATACATAGTAATGAAAAGTATTCATTTTGCAAAAATAAATCCAAGTCTGCATAAGTGAACGGACATTGTATGCAAAGAGTGAAAAATACCTAATTGTCACAAAGGACCATGCTAGATGGATAGTATCATACACAAAAGAAGGTGAAAATAATAAGTCATCCAACACAAGAGAGAGAGAGAGAGAGAGAGAGAGAGAGAGAGAGAGAGAGAGAGAGAGAGGGTTGAAGGGAATTGATGGTGTCTTAAGGTGAAAAAAGAGGGATTTGAAAATGATTTGGAGTAGAGGATGGGAACAAAGCTTTCTAAGGATTTGGCAGGAAAAGATCAGTTAGTCAAGGGCATATATAGTATGTGAGGGAAGAAGGAACTAAACATTAAAACAAACTAGGAAAAGAGGCATTGAGAGATAAATTTTTGGTTAGTAGATATTATATGTATAATTCTGCTCTAATCAAGGACTTTGGGGCAATTACCCTTGAATTTTATATCTCCTAGAGGTCAAAGATGTGTACAGGGACCTCCACTTTTCTCGGTGCAAGTCTAAGTCTCGGCTAAGAGATATAATTATCAAAGAGGTGGCATGCTTCATTTTAATCAAAATAATTTCTTATATAGAATTTATGAAGGATGCTCGGTTGGGAAGTTGACAAAATGGATGTATGAGTGAAGATATTGTCAAGAACTATATTTTTTGCCAAGAAGTGTTGCGAGATGAAAGCACTCACCCTTCAATCGTACTATTCCCTTTCTGGATCCAAACTGTGGAAAGACGAATCGAGAAGAAGAAGAAGTAGAGAATAAAATCAAACAATCACAAAGACAACAATTTTACGTGGTTCACCCCAATACGGGTTACGTCCACGGAGGCCACACGCACAGATTCAATATATTCAGCAAGGGTTACAATGATCTCTCTTCCTGTTGGAGATTGCACACCTAGGGCTTACAAGAGAGATAGAACTCCAAAAGAAACTCACTACAGCCGCTCTCATCTCACCTAGGGTTCACCAAAAAACCTTATTTATAGGTTTTCAACACATAAGGAAACTTCCCTACGAAAAACCCTAAGTCAAAAAACCCATCTTGCCATCGTTTCAATCAATCGCGTGATCAGGAGTCGACTCTTCACTTTCAGGGGTCGACTCCTGATAAGTTCGAGTCGACTCGGACATCCTCGGGTCGACTCCAAGTATCAGCACCAAAACTGGCACGCTCTGTCTTCCTGAGAGAGTCGACTCCTGCAGAGCTGGAGTCGACTCCTGCAGGACTAGAGTCGACTCCTGCAGGACTGGAGTCGACTCCTGCAAGCAACCCAAAAAACTGCTCTCTGTTTCTTCACTGTGGCAGATGCGAGTCGACCCTCTCATCCCTGGGGTCGACTCAAGCTTCACATGAGTCGACTCCTAGATGCTAGGGGTCGACTCCATTCAATTGGTACAGAATTTTTCAAGCAAACTTGAGCCGAATTCAATTTGCAGTCGTTTCGAGTTTCGAGGCACATTTTCTCAACAATCTCCCACTTGCCGAGAAACAAGCCTGAAATAACCGTAACCCCATCAGCAACATGATCTCCAAATCATCCTCTATGTGTGTGAACCTCTGTCTTCACTTCTAGCTGTGAAGACCAACAGAAGATGCACATATGTGCAACTTCTCAAGAATAACCACCTTTGTCAACATATCTGCTGGGTTGTCCATTGTATGTATCTTCTCTAGCCGGAAAAAATCTTCTTCGAGGAGTGACCGAATAAAGTGATATCTGATATCAATGTGTTTGGTCCTTGAGTGAAAAGCAGCATTCTTTGCCAAATGTATAGCACTCTGGCTGTCGCTATACAACTTTGCATCGCCTTGCTCCATGCCAAGCTCTTTCATCAAACCTTGTAACCAAACCATCTCCTTGCTCGCTTCAGTAAGAGCAACGTATTCGGCCTCGGTCGTAGACAATGCTACAATCTTCTGCAATTTCGAAACCCATGAAACTGCAGCACTTCCCAACGTGAACACATACCTAGTAGTACTCTTTCTGCCATCAATGTCTCCAGCCATGTCAGAATCCACGAAACCATGTAGGCAAACATCAGGACCACCATAGCGTAGTCCTAAGTCTCTGGTTCCTTTCAGATACCGCAATATCCACTTCACAGCTCTCCAATGCTCCTGGCCTGGATCGCTCATGTATCTGCTCACCACTCCCACTGCATGGGCAATATCCGGTCTCGTGCAAACCATGGCATACATAAGGCTTCCGACCGCTGATGAGTAGGGTACATACTTCATCTCATCTCGATCATCCTGCGTAGTCGGACACTCCTGCTTAGATAACTTGAAGTGTGCGCCCAGCGGAGTACTCACAGCTTTAGCCCCGTCCATATTGAACCGCTTCAGCACCTTATCAATGTACTCTGCTTGAGACAACTTCAACGTTTTAAGCTTCCTGTCCCTGCTGATACGCATCCCAAGGACTTTCTTGGCTTCACCCAAGTCCTTCATTGAAAACTCCTGGGATAATTGTTTCTTCAGTTTCACAATCTCTCCCATGTTGGCACTTGCCACCAACATATCATCTACATACAGAAGTAGAATGATATATGAGCTTTTCAATCCCTTAAAGTAGCAGCAATGATCACCATTACACCTCTGAAACTTATTCTTCAGCATAAACTGATCAAACTTTAAGTACCACTGACGAGGTGCTTGTTTCAACCCGTACAAACTTTTCTGAAGTCGGCACACCCAATCTTTCTTCCTCTTCACTACATATCCTTCTGGCTGCTTCATGTAGATTTCCTCTTCAAGGTCGCCATGTAAAAATGCAGTCTTGATGTCAAGCTGCTCAAGATGTAAGTCTTTGGCTGCCACTATACTCAACACCATCCGGATAGTAGACATCTTCACAACTGGAGAAAAGATCTCGTCAAAATCAATGCCCTCCTTCTGCTGAAAACCCTTGACAACAAGTCTCGCTTTGAACCTCTCAGAACCATCTGGTTCAAGCTTTAGTCTGTATACCCACTTGTTGTGCAAAGCTCTCTTCCCCTTCGGAAGTGGAACCAAGTCCCACGTCCTATTGGATGATAGGGAATCCATTTCATCATCCATGGCAAGCTTCCACTTGTCACTGGCTTCAACCTGCAAAACCTCCTTGTAGCTTTCTGGCTCACCACCATCCGTAAGCAACAGGTATTGTAGGGAGTCAGCATACCTAGACGGAGTTTTTCTATTTCTTTTACACTTGCGTAAAGCAATCGAGATATCAGCTGGAGGTTCTTCTTCTTGCTGTGCTTCTCCCACTGGCTCAGCAACTTCTTCATCGTCTCGAGACATTGTTTCATCATCCAGCTCTGCATATTCCGATTTTACAGCTTTGACGCCTTGGCTCGTCTGTTGCTGCAGGTCCTTGTACAGAACCTCTTCATTGAATACAACATTTCTGCTCCTGATGACTTTCCGATCTGTCGCATCCCAGAGTCGGTATCCAAAATCATCACCACCGTACCCAATGAATGTGCACTTCTTTGACTTTGCATCCAGCTTGGTTCGATTGTCTGCAGTATCGAGCACGTAAGAGATGCAACCAAAAGTACGCAAGTGAGATAGTTTCACCTCTTTCCCAGTCCATGCTTCCTCCGGCAGTCCAAGCTCCAATGCAACTGAAAGCCCTCTGTTGATCAGATACACTGCTGTACTGACCGCTTCCGCCCAAAAAATCTTCGGCAACCCTGCATGAAGCCTCATGCATCGTGCCCGCTCATTGATGGTGCGGTTCATGCGTTCTGCAACACCATTTTGCTGTGGCGTTTCTGGAACCGTCTTTAGTCTTCGAATTCCAGCTGAGGCACAATAAGTCTCAAACTCATCACTGCAGTATTCGCCCCCATTGTCAGACTTGAGACACTTCAATCTCTGACCTGTCTCATTCTCCACTAAAGCCTTCCACCTCTTGAACTTCTCAAATACATCGGATTTGTACTTCAAGAAGTAGACCCATAGCTTTCGGGTAGCGTCGTCGATGAACGTGACATAGTACCTTGCTCCTCCATGAGAAGCCACTTGAGTTGGTCCCCATACGTCAGTATGTACGAGTTCCAACTTAGAATTTTTCTTGGTACTACCTCCTTTTGAAAAACTGACCTTCTTCTGTTTTGACAGTACACAATCTTCACAGAATTCCAAATCCACAGATTTCAGATCTCCCAATTTTCTTTTGGACATCATCACCTTCATCCCTTTCTGACTCATGTGGCCGAGTCTCATGTGCCATGTCCTTGCATCAACAGTCGGATTTGCAGCACTGACGGTGGAATCAGTATCAGCTGTCATGTATAGTGTTCCTGACCTTACACCTCGAGCAATCACCAAGGCTCCCTTAGTGATCTTCCAAGCATCATCATTGAAGGTGGTCACAAACCCCAAATCCGACAACTGACTTACCGAAATCAGATTTCGAGCCAGTTTGGGTACATGTCGCACATCTTTCAGAGTTAAAGTCATCCCACTTGATGTCTTTATCTGAGCATCTCCCTTTCCTACGATGTTGCAACTATTTCCATCACCAAGATACACCTTGCCATGATCACCTGCAACATAGTTTGAGATGATTGCCTTGTTCCCAGTAGCATGGAACGAGGCACCTGAGTCGACTATCCACGACTCCGGATGAATATCACAGGAAAGTATCAGGGCATCATCTTCACTTGCAGTTTCGGCTAAATTAGCACTTGCTTTAGTGTCAGAACCACCATTGTTCTTCGACACTTTGCAGTCTTTTCTCAAGTGACCCTTCTGCCCACAATTCCAGCACTTTTCAAGAGGTCTAGACTTGTTTCTAGACTTGGATCGTCCACCCCTATTTCTGTCTCCCTTCTTTGAAGTCCTTCCACGTTCTTCAAAAGCCAGCGCGTTCCCAGATGAACTTGCTGATGGATCCAGGGTTTTTCTTCGAGCCTCTTCACTCAGAATAAGAGCTACCACTTCATCAAACCTCGCTGTAGTCTTTTCCGAAGAATTACTAACAGCCGTGATAAAGCCTTCCCAACTTTCAGGCATCTGACCTAGAAGAGCCCACGCCTTCACCTCATCAGTGAACGTGATCTTCACAGATTCCAATTGGGCACATAGGGTATTGAATTCACTCAGATGTGAATGAACACTCCCACTGTCTCTCATCTTCAAAGTGAATAATCGTCGAATCAGGAATACCTTGTTCGCTCCTGTTGGCTCATCATATATGGAAGCCAGTGTGTCCATCAAATCTTTTGCAGTCTTTACTTTGGATATATTGGCGAGGATCTCCAATGCCAAGGACAAACGGATAGCGGCGAGCGCCTTCTTATCAAGACGCTCCCACTTCTCCGACGGCATGTCTATCGGCTTCGCTTCTTCTCCGCCCAGTGGTAGATCCAGATCCTTTGAGAGCAAGTAATCTTCCATCTGTATCTTCCACACACCAAAGTTCTGTCCGTTGAATTTCTCTATCCTCAATCTTCCTTCGTCAGCCATTGGAACACAGGGAACGTTGCTCTGATACCAGTTGTTGCGAGATGAAAGCACTCACCCTTCAATCGTACTATTCCCTTTCTGGATCCAAACTGCGGAAAGACGAATCGAGAAGAAGAAGAAGTAGAGAATAAAATCAAACAATCACAAAGACAACAATTTTACGTGGTTCACCCCAATACGGGTTACGTCCACGGAGGCCACACGCACAGATTCAATATATTCAGCAAGGGTTACAATGATCTCTCTTCCTGTTGGAGATTGCACACCTAGGGCTTACAAGAGAGATAGAACTCCAAAAGAAACTCACTACAGCCGCTCTCATCTCACCTAGGGTTCACCAAAAAACCCTATTTATAGGTTTTCAACACATAAGAAAACTTCCCTACGAAAAACCCTAAGTCAAAAAACCCATCTTGCCATCGTTTCAATCAATCCCGTGATCAGGAGTCGACTCTTCACTTTCAGGGGTCGACTCCTGATAAGTTCGAGTCGACTCGGACATCCTCGGGTCGACTCCAAGTATCAGCACCGAAACTGGCACGCTCTGTCTTCCTGAGAGAGTCGACTCCTGCAGAGCTGGAGTCGACTCCTGCAGAGCTGGAGTCGACTCCTGCAGAGCTGGAGTCGACTCCTGCAGGACTGGAGTCGACTCCTGCAGGACTGGAGTCGACTCCTGCAAGCAACCCAAAAAACTGCTCTCTGTTTCTTCACTGTGGCAGATGCGAGTCGACCCTCTCATCCCTGGGGTCGACTCAAGCTTCACATGAGTCGACTCCTAGATGCTAGGGGTCGACTCCATTCAATTGGTACAGAATTTTTCAAGCAAACTTGAGCCGAATTCAATTTGCAGTCGTTTCGAGTTTCGAGGCACATTTTCTCAACAAGAAGTAGGAAGGAGGAGTAAGAATGCTCCACATATAATGTTAAGAAGTAAGAAAATTACGTTGGAGACAATTTTTATGGTGCTCTTCATGATGTGATCACTGATCTAATAACTCTTCTCTTAGAAAAATAAATAAATAGATAAATAATTTTTTATGTTTCTGGTAGATAAAGTTTTTGTCCCGAGATGTCAGCCAATTCTAAGACCTTTGTGACAATAATTTAATTTATTTTTAAACAAATTCAAATAATAAAATTTATACTTTTAAATTTTATTCGTATGAATATAGATTAGTTATCTAGACCAGCAGGCTGCCTTCGGAGTTCTTAAAAAAGGATTAAGAGAGACACAATGGGTTGTACTTCCTTTCGCTGTTCAAGAGGATTAGGCCCCACTTGCAAGAAAAATAAAATAAAAATCGTGGAGCAATTAAGTCATTAATAACTAAATATATTGCTAACCTGAGTTTCTTTTTTTTATAGCTATGTAGTTACTGGATTAACTAGGTTGCTCATCGTATTTCGTTTGGCGCTAGAGCAATTTGTCACAAACTCTGTTGACCCCCTTGGAATTTTGTACTCCGGAAGATTTTTTTTTTGTTTGATAAGTTGGGTCTTGCTTTGACATCCTTTTTTTTTTTTTTCTGTCCCATTCAATCATCTTGGTTGGATGGTCGAAGTTGAAACTTCGAGCAGTTGGCACCTTGCATACTCCAATAAATAGTTTATTTTTTAATGCAATTAGATGAAAAAATAATGGTCATGATAGCCGTTCCTAACCCACGAGTAACAAATCATAATCTTTTTCTAATTTCTCTCTAGGATTCTATTATTGCCATCATCACATCTCATGGTCGGGATTTTTTTTTTTGTTCATTGATGCACCTAAGGACTACTTTTCTTGTGCATTTCCGGTATTTCATCTCTCCCCAACACACACATTGCCTCATCCTTCTCATCTCAAAAATTTGAATATTTTAAATAATATGAGATGATACATATTTTTTTGACTATTTAATGCATAGATTAGAGATTTTCAAATTAAATTACATGATTTTTAGTATGTAAGCAATTTAGAAAATCATATATGATAACTTGGATCATAGGTATGAGATTTGTATCATCCAATCTAAACTTGACTGGATATGAATGGAGGTTCACTCAAGCGTAATCATATAAAGAGCAATAAAATCGATGCAGTGAGGTTGCAGCTTCTGAAATGTAAACCACACATTATTCATTTGAGATGAGAAAAACAAGCACATCCGAGAGGAATAAGAGATGAAACAAGGGAGCCGCGCCCTTCTTGAGACATCGCATCAAGATATCACCACTTATTCTCGACTTCTTTCAAGACAAAGCACTCACAATCCTCCCAATAAAAGCACACTCAAAGCAAACACTGAAAGCATGGCCAGCTACCATGACTCAGTCCTCTGCATGCAGTCCGAGAGCCTTAGGCATATGCGTCAGGGTTTGCAAGCAAAAATCCTTCCACAGCCTTCATCATCCCCAGCACTGCACCCATGAGCAGGCCCTTCTCCTCTTCGCTGAGATCAGTGTCGTCGAGGGTTTCATACTCTAGAATGACCTTCCCGACGGTGCTGCCATCGCTGGCAGCCTCAAACTTATGGTCGAACGAGTACGACTTCAGTCTCACGCCAAGAAGCCCTCCTTCGACGACAGAGTACTTGAACACATGCTTCTCGTTGTCCAGCACGTCCACCCGGTCCTTCACAAAGTTGGCCGGCAACTTCACAGCTGTGCAGAGTTGCATGGATTAAAAGTAATATTGTTAGATGGTTCATTAGTTGACCAGAGTGATTAATTTTGTCACTGCTTTTTTTTTGGTACATAATGATTCTTTGATTGTTTGATCAAAAAAAGAAAGGAAGAAGAAAAGAAGGATCGGAGGAGGAGGAGGAGGGAAGGAAAGGAAAAAGGAGGAACTAAAAGAAAAGGTGGCAACTTATATCGCATATCAGGCATTGGAGTGGTTGTATTTATTAAATCATGGGGGTTCAACAGATATGCAATGGACTCTTGTCTCTTCTCTATTAAGATCTACCGTTTTTATTTTTTTGTTAAATTTTTTTTTTCTTAACCGTATTCAGCATCTTTTGTGGTTTTTTTGGTCAATACCGACAAGCCCAGGCCATGTCCAGCTCTCACCAATATAAAAGAGCCACATCTGTTATCCACGTAAGTGCAGAGTCGTCTTCTTTTTTTTTTTCCTATTTTTAAGAATAGGCCTTAAAAAAAAACACATAAGGTTGTCATAAATTCATACCGTCGGTGAAGTTAAATTTCTTGATGGTGCCGACTCCGCCATCACCACCACCAATCTCTACACTTGAGATGTGTTCAGGTGCGAGTCTTGGCATCAAGTTGTGCACATCAAGGATGCCAGCCTTCCATAGCCTGCCGAGGGCTACCGTCGACTTGCACTCCTCGACGACGGATCCTGCAACCATATTGATTGGTGAAAAAGAAGGAAAGAAGAGAAGGTTGTTTTGTCTTTGATCAGAGAGTAATTTGAAGGATGGAATGGCTGAGGAAGGGCTGGTTCCCTATTTATAGATGAGCAGTGATGGATGCAGAGAGTTGTTAAGGCTGTTCTCTTGGATAAACAAGGAAGCAAGTTTGAGTAGTGGCCAAGATTGATGGTCCATTAGGTAGGTGGCCGCATAGTCAATTCGGACTGCTTGAGTGTAGAATTAGAATAAGGGAAAGCCTCACCAACCCATTTAAGAACTTCTTTAGCCTCTTACATTAAATTAAACCTTATATCTGGTCCATAAATTTTCACATCAAATCTTAGATCGTCAGAATTTTCATAACATGCTAATGTCCTCATGCTTAATGAGTCCTAGATGCCTCTGGCATAAGCCCAGAACCAAGATACAACATAATGTTTAAGTGCTTTTTTTTAAACACTATTCATGCATCAAGCTCTCAATCTCATTTGTTTGATACATCTGCAAGTCAACGCCTTGAATCTTGAGACTAAATTTAATAAAATTAAGTTAATTTGGCTGGTTTTTAAGAACATATATGAAAGAGCTATGTAAAAGAAGGACGCTGATTAAACTCTATACATGCAAACACCCATGCATGCGTGCATACATGTATCTGCTTACAAATTTTCAATTTCAAAGAATGTTTTATGATATATATGTTTTGCTACATCACTATTCCGATCCTCTTTAAATTATGTATGCATAAACATATGTGCATATATATGCACTTATTAGTTATACATTTAACATGATGATCAATAAGTTTGTTGTATAAAATTGCCATCATGGTATGTGTCTATCTTTCTTTTCTTTTTAAGATAAAAATGCAATAGGTGTTATATGAAAGGAAGAGGTCAATCTTCAACCAAACCACTCAAGCTAGCCATGTGAAGCCACCACGACCTTTTCCTCCTTTTAAATCATTTACTAATATAAGTATACGTCCTCTTCCATTGGTGAGCCGTTGCTTTCAATGTTTTCAGACCCACCGATTTGGGAACACCTACTACTTGGAAGTCTGAACTAGTAAACGTGCAGGCCTGCAAGGGCGGTGGTTTGCTTAATTTAAACTCGATTAACGACTTAGTAAGGTGACATGCATGTAGGACAGCAAGCCAACTTAGGACATATGACAAAGAAAAGATAACCTATGAAACAGTTTAATTTTCATTCGATACATAACTTCCACTTTGCTTAAAAATTTGTCAACTTCCACTTGCTGCACGGCCTAACATAATTCTCGACCATTATATTAATATGAGGCCATTATACACAAGCAACTTCAAACATTGAAAAGAATCCAAACTTGTTAATTAAGCATCATTATAAATAGGCATACCACTTTCAAGAACATATATAACTTATTTCAATCTGCCTAAAAGTGTGATCCAACCAATTTACTGTTTTTTTCTAACAATTAGGATGGAGAAGCCAGCTTTATCGGGCTCGGGATGATCCGGTCCAATCACTTTAGGGCATAGTGCTTCTGAGTCTCTCATCTAAATTTAGAATGACGACAGAATTTGAACTCGTGTCACTTAATAAACAACTATAATTACTTTACTGAGTGAATCCGTTAGCATACTCAATTTACTAGATAAATCAATTTCATGAACATCGACTGCTCACATAAAGAGAGTTTAATTTATTTTCTCATGTATAAGTTAATTGAAATGCACTTTCAGAAACAAACTATATGTTAATCAGAAATCACCCAGCTAACATCAAGATCATTTTATGGTCACTTTGTAAAAATAGTTTATGCAAACATTTTTGAGTCCTTTTTGAAATCTAAGCAGGGTAATACTAGAAACCACATGATTTTACTCGATATGAAGTGACTCGGGCATAGCACAATTAAGCAATGCTTGTGGCTGATTCAGTCAGCAGAAATTTTGGAACAACTCAAATTTCACAATTTGCATGAGCATTTTTCGGAAGTAACAAGAAATGTGGTTTCCTTCAAGGAAGAGAGAGAGAGAGTAAATGTGGCCACAAGGGCTCAACCTGCTTAAGCCATGCGCAAATATTAGGCTTCTACGACCCGAAAAGTGTTGATAGAGTTTTAGCAAGGCTTGGATTTGAGTTAAAGTTATGATGATGATCGATCTCATAACTTCATCAATAGCCATGCAAAATATCACCTCAAAAGGCTGATTGATTAAAGTGAATCTCCAACACGTAGAATAAGACGAGATTAATTTGATTTTGAGACTCAGCTGGAAACCTTATAGATTTACCAGTGTGACTAAATGCTCAATATAAAGTTTTGACCATGTCTCCGTTATGTAATCTTAATATTCATTATAATGTTTATTGGATTTAGAAAGTAAAAATGAAAACGACCCGGTCAAACCAAAAGTCAGGTAGGATCCCACTTTGAGAACAAAATATTGGGACAAGGCTTGATGTTTTCATGATTCATTTCTAGATAACCTTTTCTACAACTTAAAATAAGATCACCAAAAAAAGAAAAGGGACAGCCAGTTTATAAATGTTGAGAACTCATCAGGTCTTAATCAAGCCCTTGTATTCTTGACCTTATGTAGAGCCGCTGGCCTCCTTTTATTTTTAACTTTTCCTCTTCAAGAAGAAGCTCTTCTTGCATGTTGCCAATTCGGTGCTTTGAGAAGCTTTCACCTCCTTCAGAGTTTTGTGTAATGTGATCGAGAGAGAGAGAGAGAGAGAGAGAACCCTCAACCATTTCCCACCCTCTAATCCTTCGTTTTTAAGTTGGCTCAGGCCAGCCATGACCTGGATTTAAGTTGGACCGGAACAGTGATGGGTTCGTCTGAGCATGCGACTGCAGCTCTAGCATTCATTTGGGCCAATCTTAGCCAGCCTTTTAGAAACCTGAAATCCTTGCCTGACACAACGAATACATATAACTTTACATGCAGGCTAAAACGTTACACATCTAATTAGTTGCATGCGTAGATGTAGTTGATAGCTACCTAATAATCAAAAGTTCTCAAATAATAAGAATGCTCGTGCTAAAAAACATCCAGCCCTCAAATTAAATCTTGGGCCAGTCCTCACTTTTAGTACAACTCTAAAGAGCCCAAGACAATCTCATTGCTCAGGGTTTTGGTACCAATTATGCATGCAGAGCCCAAACTATTGCCCAGCCCAACCCATCCACCTTTATTTTAGAGTGGATTGCACATTGGGACTCGAAGCAGACATAGGCCCTGTTTGAGAGAGCTGTTGGCAGTAGAGCTGTTATAAAAAGCTGTTTGCTGTTTGGTAACTACATTTCTAAAGTGCTGTGGCACTTTAACATTTGTTTGGTAAATAACTGAGAAAGTACTTTTGCATGACAAAATGACCATAAAGGACATTACTAGTTTATACAATAGTGCATAATAAAATATAATATATATTAATACATAAATATATGATATAGTATAATATTAATGTAATGTAACATAATATTATTATAATATAGTACTATAACATTGTATACTATAGGATAATAATTTAATATAATATTAAATTATTTAACATAACATAATATTATATTATATTATATTTATAGTATAATACAATAATAAATGTATAAAATATTATAATTATTAGTATAAATTAATTTTTTACTCTTTTGATGACCATTTATTTCTCTAACAAATTTTCTAACTAGGTGAAAAAATTGGTTAAATAATTACTAATATTATTTATTTATTTATTTATTTATTATTTTATTTCATTGAAATATATTTATTTATTATTTTATTTATTTATTTATTCGTTCGTTTATATACATATTTATTTATTTATTTTTTTTTCTTTTTTTTCTTTTTCGGCGACATTGAGGAGAAGGAGATAGAGAGGGAGAGAGAGAGGGGGGGATGGTGAGAGAGAAAGAGGTGGTGCGATTGAGATTTTTGGGAGGAAAAAGAATGGGGGTATTTTGGTCAAAAATACAGCTTCCCGACAAAGCTGAAAACAGCATTTTCGGAAAGCTCCAAAATTGAGCTTCTGCCAAAAAGCTGTTTTCAGCTTCCCGCAAAAGCTGAAACAGCTTCTTGAAAATTTTACCAAACACAGTTTTTTACCTAAAAGTACTTTTGGAGGGCCAGAAAGTGCTTTTTGGCCCTCCAAAAGCTCCCCCAAACAGGGCCATATACGAAGATCTAATATTAAAAAGCTTATTAAAGAAACGGCTATTTGGACATTTTCCGTCCCCATGCAAGTTATATCGTTAGATTAGTGACTATATCAGCAGTTATGCGGCATTTTATATATATAGCTGGACAATATTTTAAAAGGCCGAAAAAAATCAAATACTCCTCGCCAGCCCAACAAAAATATATTTAACAATCAACAAGAAGTTGCTTTAGTGGCAAACATTTGCATTATTAACTTTATCTCCCATCGCAAGCGCCAATAACAACCATCACCGCAACTGCCATCATCTTATTCAAGTAAATCCTGCCCATGGCTAGGTTCAGGTTGTATATTCTCGTCCAAAAGAATTCACCACCTTTCACGATGTCAACCGTTGGATCACAAAATGGCCTCTTTCAACTCTGTGCAGGCGGCTGAAAGAAAGAGTCGGAATGCTTTAAGAACTATACGAGATGAGATTCAGCGGTTGATATCATGAAAAAAAGTGAATCATTCTTTCGCATGAAAGATACACCCGGACCCAATAATGGCCATCATTTTCATCATAATAGAAAAAAAAACGCTCTTGGGAGGTTCCTATTTGAGGATATTAGCATCACTGAAGCTTTGACAAAAATACACGAAGGGGAAGCAGTGCAAGAAAAGAAAGCTTTTTGTGCCAAAGGTGACTGTCTCCTGCATGACTGAAAGATAGATGGAAGGAAAGAAAAAAAAATCTCGCAGGATGTCAAAAGCTCACGAACCATTTAAAAGCAAAAGCAAAAGCAAAAGCACCAAAACAGCTAAGCATCATCACACTTAAGTCTTAACACGCCTTCGAAGGGAACCTGAACTCTCTAGAGAAGTAATCTCACCAGAAATAACCCAAAAGCTCCATACCTACAAGCAACTATTTTCCAGAGACTAGAATAAAAGTTGGCCAACTCAAAAGCTCTTTTGGAGTGACATACGTGGCCAAAACCTCCTTGGAGTTGTAAAGCTGGTGTTCCGCGCCAATTTCACTTCCATAAAGCCTATAAGCTTCTAGCAATTTCAATTGCCACCAAGAAGCCTTTAGCCAATGTGATCGTTGGCATACACTGAAAGGATACACTTACTTGAACATGAAGTTCTAGAGCAGTCTGAAAACTTACAGAAAGAGGTTGTATGGCCTCTGTAACTCAGTTGACCGACCGAAAATTACAACCTCAATAGACCAAAAACTTTGGGAAACTACTAGAAAAATGTTATATGGAACTTTATAACTTGTTACCATCTATGTGCTTTTGCAGCAAGAGAGATTGACTGTCCTAGCCGCACTGAAGGCAAACATGGCCAACTTAAGTGCTCGACCCTGCACGAACTCCATGCCAGCTCTAAAACAAGTGACTTCTCTGAAAATTCTCACAAGCTGGTGGACCAACTAAATACCCCTTCAGCTCATGAACTTGAACCTATGGGCATCCTTCCCGCCAAAAGTTTGTTTGGATGGTTGGGCTCAAAATTCAGTAGAATTTGTGAGTTGGAATAGTACAACCAGCAAGATCAAAGAATTACAAGCTGGGCTGGATCTATATTCATAAATATCCAAATTAGATTTAGAGTGGGCTGGAACCCGAATCTCATAGGGAGAAAAAAAATCTGAGATATTTATAAATATAAGCCTAATGCAGCCTGTAATCCTATGATCTTGCTAGTTGTACTGGCCCAACACATGTATCCTATAGGATTTTTTGCTCGATCATCCAAACAGACTCTAAAAGTGATAGCTATTCCAGCTATGGTAATGGTAGAAGCAACTTGTGTAAATAAGTTGACAAAGGCCGGCCATTCAATCCAAACAAAAATATCACCATGGGAAGTTCCGTTTCTATCCAATAACACATAGAAAACAAAATTCTTCCATCCATATCTCCTCCCCACTCGCCAAGAACCACACTTTTCTTTAAGACGAGGGATTCTTCAGGCGTGGATATCCTCCTTCCCCCAAAAGGACCTCTAATCTTTTGACAGAGAGGCCACCATCATGTTCACTTTAATTTTTGCTGGTCGGCGGGGATATTCTGATTACATTACAATCATACGCAAGTCGAGCCAAATCAAATTCCATGGGGCTACATACTCTAAAGAACAGACACCGATCCCATCCTTGCACACACACCCTAAAGATAAGATGATGACTATGACCTAAAAGTAAAAGCAGAGAGGAGAGAGCTCCTTTCAGAGCGACCCTCCTTGTCGCCCTCCTGTGATTCCTTGAGCGCCCCACAACTTTTGGCCTTCCATTATTCCATTCCCCGAGTACAAATTATGCCCACCCCGAATTCTTCACTGCGCATTCCCTTCCTAGGCTCCCCAGTGAGCTCCCAGAGTAGCCATACATAGAAGAAGCCTCCTTCTTCACCAATTCGAATTGTTTAGGTGAAACCGTCTCACCCATGCTTCCAGAACTAGAGGTATGGCAACCATGTCCCTGCATAATGATAGGAGAATGGCTTCATGTAAATAGTTCAATTCTGAGATTCTAATGTTCATCTACAACTACAGAAAGCTCGAGTAACAGAGTTGCATGTCCGAATGGACTGCAACGGCTGTGTGCAGAAGATCAAGAAGGTGATGCATGGAATTGATGGTAATGAATCACCATCAACTGGAGAAAAAGTTAGCGTTCGCTGCATGTTTTATTCTCCTGTGTGTGGAGTTGTAATCCTGTTGTCTCTGTTTTCTGTAGGTGTATATGATGTCTATGTCGATTCTGCTCAGCAGAAGTTGACAGTCGTAGGGAGGGCCGATCCTGAAAAGATAGTCAAAGCCATCAAGAAGACAGGAAAGATTGCCACAATCTGTTCCCACACAGAACAGGTTGAGCCCAGTGGCTCCGAGCAGCCACCACCATCCACTGAAGCCGCAGCAAGCAGCAACCCACCATCCACTGAAGCTGCTGACCAACCTCCAAGCATGGCCCCTCCTGCCACACCAGGAGAGCCCCCGCAAGAAGCCCCACCCGAAGAAACCAAAGCCCCGGAAATAAATCCATCACCCGAAGCCAAGGATGCCACCCCAACTGAACCTAGAGACGTGGAGGAGATCCACATGGTGCATCACTACCCACAGAGCTACATCTACAGAGAGCACTGGAACCAGTACCCTACTAGTGGACATGAGATCAGACATGAGGCTCCATACCACGTTACCCACAGCTATAGCAGCTACAGGCCATCCCCTTATGTAACAGGATATGGACACCTCCAGTCACCTCCACAGGACATTAGATATAGTGGGGCAGAAGCACACCATGATGGTTATTATCATAACCGAGGAGCTGGAGATGGAAACCAGATTACCTCTATCTTCAGTGATGAGAATCCAAATGCATGCAGGATAGTATGAGCAATGAATAGGTTGTAAGACGAGGGGTATGAGGAAGAAGATATCATAGCCAAAGGAGCTGCAGAACTATACTTCTGCATATATAAGAGTATTCATTAAGAAGCTAAAGGCAGTGATAAGGAAAAATAATGCAGTGGTGGCAGCTTTAAACAATAAATCTCTAGATGAGGAAAGAAGAGAATCGGATACTTAGCTTGCAGCAGAAGAGAGAATCTCCTTCATACATCTGATACTACTACAGATTAATCTATCTCTTGCCTAAGAGTCTTACAAAATTGTGCTCCACTGTATTTCTCAGTCCAGTATATGGCAAAAGAAGCTGCTCTAGATTTTTGTGAGAATTCCAACCTAGGTGTTGTAACAATCTAGTATATGAGACAGATGTTCTAGAGTTTGTTGAGAATCTCAACCTAGGTGGTACAAGGAGCAGCAACCATGTACAAACAACTAGTTGGTTATATAATTTGCTAAATTATTTTATTGATGTGATTGTTGTCATCAAAAAAAAAAAACTTGCATATGCTTTACAATGTCATCAGACTTATCAGTATCTACGAAGCGAATGAAAGAAAGTAGACCAACTTGCATGGCCGGGTTCAAATTGACAAAGTTTTTGTAAAGTTTTTGCTGCAAGATACAAAAAAGCTAAGAACACCAGGTAAACCAATAAAGGTACTATTTTAGATCACAATTAAAAAGTTGACCTTGGCACCTTTTTAGTCTTCTCCAACAACTGTGCCAGTAAAAGCCCCGGCTACATAATCCAATTTCTCATTGAAGTTTACTGCCTAACCATTATGGATGATAGTTTATTTTTCCACGATGAGAATAACAGTCTGATGCTGTACAGACATGAAAACTATATTAAGAACATAGAGCCACCATTTGGACAATTTTCCCCTTCCAACATTATGTTAAATAACATAATTCAATTAAATAACATAATTCAATTTCTGCCACAAACCATAAACGAATAACATGAGCAAACATTTCTTCAATTAAAATCATAAAACTACCAAATCCGTGGTACAAAAAGGTGGAATAAACTTGCAGATTGAAATTGGCAACGAATGTTATGTTAATGGTATTAGCCACAGACAATGAGCAGATATTAAAGAGTTACTACTGGCATAGACTCCAAAATTTATAACTTGTCAAATGAACTTGTAGAAGTTAGACTCATCAACCAAGCATCAACAGAGGCGTGCCTATCATCAACAAAGATATACTACTTGAAAAACTATGTCACAAAATCAATTTTTATATCATTATTGAGACTGATGAACAATTACCAGAGAAAATTAGAGTAATTTATAACATTGCTTGGCTGGAATTTTATAACTCTCTAAAGGCAAGAGTAGGGGAGCAAATTTGACCGAACCCAGAAAAGCCAACCAAATCTGACCCTTTTTGGGGCAGGATGTCAAGGATATTCAGTTCGGTCAGGTACAAGTTTTTCTTTTTCCTGATCTAGAGTTTAAGAGGGTCATATATGGGTAGAGCTTTGACCCAACTCAGGTTATGAAAATAGAGTTTTATTTGGGTCAGGATGAGTGATGACTTTGGGTATGGGATGCTGGGTCTCTTTTTAATACTTTCTGCGTAGTTACCTTGGACAGAGTCATCAAGAATTCCAAGGCTTGGTTTAAACAGGTTGAAGTTGGTTTGGGTTTGGGTCATGCAAGATAGAACAGTTCAAAGATCGGTCAGGTCGGATTGGGTCATGAATGTCGAATCATCATGACCTGAATCAACACCACCCCCAGGCAAGAGTGTCAACATCAGCACTCTAAAGGTGGCTACTGCCATAGGTAAGAACAACACAAGAAAAACTATTACCAATATTTACACGATCATCTGCTTGGAATTTTCTCTACTATCAAATAAATAACATACAAAACTGTTCTAGCCATGGGCCTTTACGGCTACAGATAGACCAACACCATGGCTTACCATATTCAGATATCAATTTCCCATAGAGATTCTTATAATACATAGAAAAAAAATTAGATCTCAAACAATGCAAAAGGTGAACCATCAAAAGCTACGTTCCTTGGTCATCGCGAGTTATCATCATCACTACCACTTTGGGATTCATCTTCTTCCCCATATATCAATTCATCAATATCTTCCTCTTCACCGTCATCACTATGATGCTCGGCCAACTGCGGTTGAACCGTACACTTTCCAGCCATATCAATCTGAAAAGTGGAGATAATATATCAGCCATGTTACACAATCATAAGGAATTTACCCGAGGTTAGAAAAGAATAATCCATTACAACCTGTGTCATGATCAGCCGAAAACGACCAGATAGCTTTAATAAAGGTTCTATTGCCGCACATTTTAGCCCTGTCATCTGCAATAGAGAAGGATTAAAAATTTGCCTTCCATTTCGTGCAATGTAGGGTATCCATGAAAGTAAAAAACCAATGCCAAGGAGCAACAAAATGCTACAGTATAAGAAGTGAGAGAAAACTTTCAGATGAGACACCACAAATTTACTGACTGGTTCTGTGCAGAAATGTTGACGCACATGAAGATGCAATAATATTTTGAATTCAAATGTAAGATAAGCAGCAATATATTGATTACACAACATAATGCAAAATTGTTTGTAAAGTACTCAACCGACATGTCCCTACTTAGTAGGCAACCAAAAAGTTCAAATGATATTATGATATCAAAGAGAACCAAGTCAAGAATCGAAATTTTTCAAAGACAATCAACAATGGTTATTAATATATTTCACGTTATACCTGATTCAGAAAACATTACTGTATATTATACATGAATACATATGAGGAATTCAAATAGATAATTTTTGATGATCCTGCTGTCAGACCCAAGCATCTTCTATAAGATTGTAGCTTTTAGTAAAAATATTTTAACCAACAATTTATCATCAGCTGTCTCTCTGCAAACATGCAATTGATGCCCTGAGACTAATCATAAAATCAGCCAGCTAAAAGCAACCAGATGCCTATTTCCTTTGCCCAGTTCTATTGCAGCTTCTACAATTATTTTACTTTTGATTCCCCTTGATATAAATACTTAAAATCCTTGTGTACCTTCGAGATACTAGGAGCCATTACACCTAGTGATCCTATATGTAGAAGCCTCCTATAATGTAGAGCATACAGGTGCTAGCCCAAGTCCCAAACCTACCCAACCCAAAGAAATAAGCATAACAAACCATGTATTCATCAATCATCATGCAACGCACAATAAATGACAAAACTCTACTTGTAGTGCCATCAGCAAAACCATGTCTTGGCAGCCATAAGTTGCTAAATTTTCCCAAGCCCATTGGATGTTAAATAAACAAAATTCAAGATGCCATTCTGTACATTGATTACCCACAAGAAATGGAAATGCAGAAAATGCACATAAAAATGAATATCAAACAGATGTACCATGTCAGCAAAAAATATAGTACACAAATATGCACCATTTGTGTGACAGCCAACACGAAGACAGAAAAGGAATACCTTTTGCAAGCAATTAAGAAGTTGCGCAGAAGACTCTTGAGATATGATAAAGTGACCGTGGTTGACTAAAATACAATATATCCATGGGATAGCATGATTTGTACTGGCTGATCTGTTAAAGAAAGTTTAATCCAGTCATCATTTAAGAATTAACCGCTTGACATGCAATTAGATATATACATTTATTCTTGTGAAAACCAAAAAACATGAAATAGTGAGCTACAGTTTATTGGCAACCATGGAGGAAGATTTGAGTTTAGCACCACTGCAAAAACCTGACACAAAATCCACCACACTTGCGGCAGTGACTACAACATCAAATTTATAGTTCAAAGTGGCCTACAGGTAAAAATTTCAACGATTTTAGCTCCTTCATTTTATGTCCAAGCAAAATGTTCTCGATAATTTTTTTTCCGGATGGGATTAAATTTACTTATTCATCACAAATGGTGTCAAAGAAACTGTGTCACAGAATACAGGTGCTAATCATATCACCCGCCCAAAAGATATAGCAAAAAGGTACTAGAAACATGACTTGAACTTGGTTACACTCATGCAGATCACCATCCAGATCTGGTCAGGTTTGGATTGGATGATAGGAGTCCCAAATAGATGATTCAAACTATTAGATGTGATCTACTACCTCTCATAAAAAATCATATGATTTGGAAACTCCTAACCTATGCATCAAGTGGTCAAAAATAGGCAGTTTAAATAACATGAAACAGAATATGATTTTTTGGCTAATTGATGCATAAGCTAGAGGTCTCCACATCCCATAATTTTTGGTGTCTAAGCAATTTAAAGATAGTAGATCACATTCAATGGCTCGCATCATCGATGTAGGACCTCTATCATCTAATCTAAACTTAACCGGATCTTAGTAGAGAACTACTCGAGTATAACCATGTCTACCTCATTGAAACATTATAGCAAAAAAATTAAGCTTTGGGAGCCGGTGGACTGAAGCCAAAGAAAAACATGCTAATAGAAAAATTATAGCATATTAGGCTGGCAATGCTTATATCAATATTATGATGAGCCATCTAGTGGAGGTCAACAGCAGGAATTCAGAAGGTTGTATATAAGAGGAAAAAGATTTCTTCCTTTGCACGAGCCAAATTCAGGTCAACAAGCCATAATTATACCATGTGCTTACATAAAAGATGGCAAGTTAACAAGAAAGCACTAATCCTACGAAGTCCTGAAAGATGAATAAGAACCAGGATGCTGCAAAATCATTCTTCATAGTGGTCTAATCACATGCAAATGATGTAGTCTTCTCTTTTGAAAATGATTGTGTGAAGCAACTTAACAATAAGCTCTACCGACATCAGCGTTTTCCTTTTATATTCACAATATGAAAAGCAAAATTCTAATGAATCTAGAATCGGAACAATTTAAATATCATAACACTGATGGCTTTGCATTTAAAATCCGTGAAAGCATGTAATGCAATGATTTGGTGATGTTAGGGTTAAGATTAGATATATGGGCATAATGGAGTTTCTCTTCGACGGTAATATAAGTGGTGGATAAAACTATACACCTCTATTCAGTGCCTACCTATAGACAGTATTTTTTTTTACAAGAAAGAAGGGGGGGTGTGGAGGAGAGTTCATCACAATAATTGGAGTCTTTATTTGTCCTCAGTGCCCCTTGGATCAAAGAAGGTAGAGATGAGTTCAAGGGATGGAAATTCAATTCAAGCATTCCCATTATAATATTTTAAGGGGCAGCCCAATGCACGATAATTCCGCCATTGCAAAGTTTGGGGAGGGTTAGATGAACGCAGCCTTACTCTCACATGTAGAGAGGTCATTTCCATGTTTCGAATGCGCTACCTCCATGTCACAATGGAGCAAACCTACCATTGTGCCAAGGCTCGCCTTCCATTCACATTATAAAATATATATATATATATATATATATATATATATATATATATATAAAATTGATTGCTCTACTAAAATGTAGAAAGGAAATTGGTATACCTTGTTTTCAATGCAGACACCAAGATTTCAAGGAATTTGTAAGCATCACTGGAGCTCATGGACAAGATATGTGCCCTTATCTAGCAATAAATAATAAGATGCAATCAGTATTTACTTCTGGATTCTTGCAAAATATTTAAAGTAAGCTGTTTACAATCAAATGAGAAACCTAGATAAAAAGGCAATCATGATAAGCCACCTCCAAAATTTTATTGTTTACTAATTTTACGAGAGACAAACCTTCTTTGCTGACACATTAGCATCAACTGACAAGTGGCTGCCACCGAATATGTCTGTAGCAGTTTTAATAGGACTACTGGGATAGCTTCCTGTGCTGAGATCAGCTTTACTACCAAGAATCCCTGCTGCTCTCAGCCTATCTTCTAAACATATAACATCATCCTCTTTCATTTGTTGCAGGCTAACTGCATGAGCCAACAACAATAAGCAAAATAGATCGAGTTTTAAAATGCATACCATGGTAATAAAACGGACAAAAAATACATTTTATACGACAAACCAAATAAACAAAAACACATTGAGTTCTCATTGGGAATTCAAAAGAAATATAACCGACCATTAATACCATTAATCACCACACAGCATCGAAGTTTCATGACACAGAGGTACTCAAAATTATAACTAGCTATCACAATGCTTTCCATGTGACAAGGAGGAAAACCTTATGCTCAGAAAAACTCCTGTTTTTGGAGTATTTCGAGTTTTTACATGTAAACATGGCTTAACTAATTTCCTGCGCGCTGCCAACTATGTGGCGACATCAGCACATAAGACCACACTCAAGTGGCTATGTGTAGGTATAGCACCACTATGACAGGAATATAGCAGACAACAATGTGTTTTCTAGTGAATGGTTCAGAATGATTGTTTAAGTACTGGAGAAGATGAAAAATAACATATCATGCCTTCTACTATGAAGCAGAAAAACATTACAAGGTAAATAGAAAAGAAAACAAAAAAACAAAATTATAAGCAAATTAAAAATTAAAGAATAATGAGTGGTCCACGTTGTAGGCCAAAGCCATCATATGCCAACGGCATTCAAAGGAGGCTTATTAACAGGGTAAGGGACATGGCAAACAATGTTAAAGAAGATTGTCGAACTTGAAAATGATTAGCAACTTAAAGAGTAACGTGAACTAAAAGTAGTCTTGGAATTTCTTACTGTCTATATAAAACATGATAAATCCTTCAATTCCCCTCTTTTATAGTATCCTCCATAATGCATGAGGCGATTGTTGTGAAAATTTCTTGTCTAAACTGAATTTTAAGCAGAAAGTTGCCAAATAAGAAAGAATTTGGATGAATGTGGATGAATTTGGACGCCACAAACCCTCCAAGGAAGAATAAGATGGGATGATGGCTGGTTTCCTCATCATACATACATGGCAAATAACAAGTGCCATACACGTCACCACCTGTCTTGCTTGGATTGTCAGAAGATCTCCCAAGGATAGGCGAGATGGAAATTGCAGAGATTCCTCAACCAAATAATGCATGCCATTTCTTCCATTAAGCCATATACACAAACTATATTTATTACCCCACATGCCTCTCATCACTAAATTCTATAATCATCTCCTTGATATCAGGATTCAATGTTTCCCTCAAAAAAGATACCAGAACCTTGCTCCATCTAGAATCGCAAAAAACTACTGACATGATCACTTTCAGAATGCTAGCTGCCATAACTTCAAGATTTCCACACTTCCCTATCCCCAGATGAAGCCAGTTATCCTTTACCTCAACATTTTGATCCAAGCAGGAAGCAGCCTAAAAGAGATGGCTAGTAACTTTCTCTCCCTCAAGCAGAAAACGTTCCAAAAACAATAATCTAGAACCATCCTGACTATCCCAACATCAAGAGATTAAAACTTTAGTTATACAAGATGCAGAAAAGACCTCATCCATGCATTTCAACTATCACTTAAGCCACATATATACAATACTTTTCCCAAACTACCTGATTCCAAAATCCCTCTTTATCACTACCTCTTGTCTATAGCCTTTTGCTAATAAATCCCATTATAAACATTCAACATTCTGTTGCTTTGCCTCAGTTAACATTCCTAATATATCCCAAACATACACACATAACACAAAAATATTTCTAATATGTATTGGAGGACGTAGAAACCGTGGACAATCAACCTAAATTGAATTAAAATAATAGTGCAAGATGGCATTTCGCCCAAAGGTTTGGGTTAACCTATGCATGCCCATTCAACGTTACTTCTTGCATACATTTTCCCATACCCCACATGCATCATGCACGCACAAACCCGGCAGTGGCAAAGCCATGCATACCTGACCGCAGCCCTGCCCAGAGACACACACAAACATGAATCATGTAGCATTACACAATAACTATTATTAGTAGTAACTGCCATGTAAGCTTATGAGAAATAATTCCATCACATCTAGGATCAGAGATGCTGCAGAGCTAGATATAATTAGTTTCAATGGTTAGTCTCACTAATGAAATTTGCCAAGCATTAAATGAATATTTAATAATGCATGTACAAAAATCACATGTATAATGGAATAAATAGGTTAGTGCTTGATTATTTTATGCAACTCGATGAAACGATAGTTAAAAGATAATTACCAAACTGGTAAGATATCTATGATAATAAACAGAAAACACACAACCTCTTGTATCTACAGGCAAAACTTTGTTCTTATTGCTCAGGGAATCGACCATTGCAATCTTCATATCTGCAATCACATGTGTCGCAGCATGCTTTCTTTTCTTGTCTTGACCATAAAGCTTTGGAAGTGGTAATACAGCATCTTCTGCATTTGCACGGTCTAGTGCAGTGATTGTCCCTGAAATATAAAGGAATTTTAGCACCATTATTTGAGACAAGTCTCCAACAAGAAGAAGAACTATAAAACACAGATCGCATCATTAATACAATCACATGTATCTAGCAGTTAATTCAAGCTAACCATGTCTTGGATCTAAAATGAGTTCTTACTGTGCTCAACTCTTTTGTTAACAATAACCCATCAAATGAGAATAATTTTGTAACTGCATATGTTGTACCTTTAGTTTGAGTAGCTTGAGCTTTCCGAACAATGGAAGACTTGTCCATTGGTAAGAGAACCCCACTTTGATAGGTACCCAAATTTACATCTGTACCATATTGCACCATGACTTTCTCAAATGTTGGCTTTATCAGGGAACCATGAGCAATGAACACTTGCCCAGAAGCAGGCTTGATTATGCTTTGAAATTTTGCAGCATATACTGCCATGCCCGTATTATTTTTTGCAAGGGAAGGATCAATAGACAATGAAATCTTGGTAGGCTTTCTATTTCGCAAGTTGTCAATACTACTTCCATACCAGAAATAACAGAGACCTGTCTCTGAAATGGCCAAAACATATAAACCTTCATCATCAGTGCCCTCAGCATCTGAGCTCTTGCTGTCCAGAAAGATGGCTGGATGCTCCATTGAAAGAACACAACTAGCAGACTGCTTTTTGCCACCACCTACTTTCCAGATGGCAACATATCTTTCACCAACTCCAGATGATAAGATATACTTTCCATCTTCACTGAAAATCATGCATCGAACAGCCACCTGTACAGCAGCACAGATTTCAGCATGGTTGTTCTACAGCAGATGCAGTGACCCAGAACAGGTAGGCATAGACCAAAAAAGAGGGAAAAGGAGACAAGAATAGAACAAAAGGGAGTAAAGGATAATCCCACACACCGGGTGTCCAGAAAGCTTTTGTATCTTCTTGTTATCTGAGCAATTGAAAACCTTCAACTGAGCAGCAGCAGTGGCCATTATCCTACCATCTGATAAGGAGACATAATTAGTTTGTCAGTGTTGGCATTGAACTGTGTCCATAATGAGAAGAAACTAAGTCATCCTTTTTTAAGGTACCCTTAACGTTGTAGTTGAGGATCTAGCCGCCAATAAAGCATGAAAATATAACTCATTGAACATTAAAGACTTTAAACATCCACTGATCATAAGGTTGGAAAAAACGTTTGCTGAAGATGTTCCCAGCATGCACTAATGCAGATATATACATGAGACAGGCAAACAAACCCACTAAGCATAGCTCTGGTTATCAGATTAATCAATTTTCCAATAATGTGCCCTGATGGAAGATGCCTTAGTGGATAAACCTAAATGCCTCACAATGGAAAATTTAAATTTTGCAGTAGTCGAATGGGCATGTTAAAAAAGAGAAAATTGTATTCTTGGATTAGCCAGAGTACTTCTCGCAGCATACCAAAGACAAACAAGCATACAGAAATTGATTGCACTCAGAAGAAGCAACTTATTTAGTTTAGAGGTTATGTTTTCAAACCATGGAAGCATTTTGTTCAGTTTTAAGCTGCATGAGTCTACTGTTTAACAAGCAATAACACCAATTTGTCTACACTATATTAAATTGAGTGCTCTATTCCAAGAAAAAACATTTTGTCGGCAACAACAATATAATACCTGCAGAGATAGACAACGATGATATTGCTTTTGAAGAAGATCTAAATTTGCATATAATGCTCCCTGTTTTAGTATCAATCTGGCAAACCATACCATCAACACCTGCTGTATATACACAATGATGGTATTTTGAAAATGAAACAGCACTAACACCCCTGCCAGTTATTAAAGATACCATGGTTAGTTATCATAGAACCAATACCAGTAGTGCATTCATTTGGAAGCATTTCAAAGGACATAGATATGAAAATATTTTCTTAATTTAGTTAAAAATAAATAGTTAAACAGTTATCATATAAAAGAGAATTCTGCACTAGAGTGAACATTTCATACGTAACCCTGCACTTATGTGTGTCCAGCAGTTTTTTAATGGAAAATTATATATATATATATATATATATATATATATATATATAAGTTCTGATTGAGTTGGTCAGAATAAGTCATCTCAAAAGTGACATATTGGAAGTAAATCTAAGTATAAATAACCTATCATTGAAACCATACCATGTAGAAGACACTTTCAGTTATTAAACAGCCTTTGCAAAAAGATAACCGATGCGTTAAAATTTGGGTATACATGAAAGAGCACAAACTGAGGGGCCAATAACTTAGATGGATACAGTCAAAATTGTTTCAAGAACTGTTTCTACTTCAGAGGCTGCATAATATAGGAAATTGCCAAGTGGGATTTAGGCAGTTAACCCTTAGTTGACGGGAAAAGCCGTTTTGTTTGATCAAACAGAGGCCAGTAGGCTTTATTACATCAAGTCAAAATAATGTTATGAATCCTTCTTTATCTTTCATATCCATAGCTACATTCTCCACAAGATAAGTGCTATCAGGTTTCTTGATTCTTCCACGATATCCATGGGTTTTGACCAATCAATAAAGATTACTGAGGTATTAAAAAAAAAATACTGGAGGATAGAAACAGCTCTTTAGATAAGGTTTCACTTCTACACGATGAAAGAAAAAAAACTCCAGAAAAAATCATGTTCCAACTTACTTCTAATTATAGATATCGGCAAGGGTGCTTGGGTGTTTAGTAAGAGCCTAGAGGCTCTAAAGTGGATTGGCAAACAAACAAGAGGATTTATGAGGAATGGCATCCTACAGTGAATAAGATATTTCTATCTCCATCATCTGAATTTTAAGTCAACCAACTTAAATGAAGCATTCAAGCAGAGCTGGATCTGAGACTTTGTTTTAACTCATGAGAATGGAGGCCTTGCTGGCAGATCTGCAGACCCATCATCAGCCCACTTACTCTCTGAAACACATGAACCTTAAAGAAGATCACAAGTACATAAAATTCTAGTGCACTATATTCAAGCGAAGATCTCCAATGCTAACAGTTGTTTGGCAAACTACATAAATATGACTCCAGTATTCAATTAGCATATTAGAGAATACAGACTAAGATATATACTGACTTCAAGTCCATTATTTCTTCAGTAGATTGCACACCCCTATTAACAATTCCAAGCTACGGCTCCTTAGTAAATGAATTTGAGCCAACCTACCTTAGCTACATCAATTGGTCACGTACACTAAAGTACGAGGTTCCTGACTCTAAGTTTAGTAAACTACAATTTTTATTTTCATAATCACATTCTGTCCCATGTACATAAAGATGACACTAACTTGGTTTACTATCACTAATCAGTAAATCTTTTGATCCGACCGCATCAACAATAATATGAACAACATTGGCACTTCCAAGTCCACCATAAAAGAAACCCAGAACAAGAAACTCACCCAGGATGGCAGTCGCTGACTTTCCACCTCAACTGACCTGCAGAGACATCAAGTGCCAAAACATCGCCACTCCCCGTCCCCAACACCAACAGAGAACTTCCAGGCTTTTTTCTCTTCTGCACGGCAGAAACCAAATCAGTCCCCAAAACAAACAAATAATAGGCATACGATAATAGTTGTCCACGAAAAACTGCATCTTTGGATTTGTGAAGTAAAAAACCTTGCTCCCCAGCTGCACCCACTTCATGCAAGTGTAATCAAGCGAAAGATGGCCGCTTTTGGGCTCGGAAAGCATGTTCGAAGTATCGGATGAGGCTATGTCCACGAATTCAGTCTGTAACTGACCCTTTACGGTGTCCCATATCTGAAGAACAACGGCCAAGGAATCAAATGCCGGAAACAACCAGATATCTCCTTTAATTCCTTTTATAAGAAAACCGAAGAGAAAAGAAAGAAAATAACCTTGATTCGGCCATCACCGGAGGTAGTGGCGAAGAAATCTGATGAGGGGCTAAAAGCGGTCAGGAGGTCTCTGAGGTTCGGAGAGCTCATCCTCTTTCTGAAACCAAATTAAAAGTTCGAATTCATAGGAAGGAAGAAGAAATCTTTGCTCAAGACAACGAGAGGGGACCTACCAATCGAAAGGAAGCGAGCTCGCGAGGAGGAATCCGAAACGAAGAGGAAGGAGGAGGCGGTGATTTAACGAGCTTTGTCTCTATCGCGCTCTGTGTTTTCCCTCCGAGGTCCAAAATCTCTCCATTCTAAAACCCTAAAGCCTCTTCAATTTTCCTTTTCCGCAAATGCCCCTGATTCACGGGTCATGGCCCGCGTGGGTCTACCGTAGCCCGTAGGCTTTCACCTCGCCAGTGGATCTAATCACTGATTTCCGACTGACCCCACCTTAACCACCAAAAAAATAATAATAAAATAAAATAAAATAAAATTATATGAATACCATTCTTTAAAAAAAAATAAATTTTTGTAAATATCCTCTTCAAATTTATATTTATTTTTATACTCTCATAAAATAATTTTTTTGCGCAAATGCCTTCTTCTAAAACCATTAATAAAAATCATATTTATTTTAATTAAAAATAAAATAGAAATTTTGAAATTACTTCTTGTCCTCCATCGCGATCGTATTATAAATATTTCTTTTTGCATATCTATCCCTTCAGAATATTTTAGTCATTTTAATTTGTAACCATTAATTTTTTAACGGTGTTGATGGCATGGGTATATATAAAAATAAAGATAAAAAAAGAATAGAATAGCAAAATAAGTGTTTTACAATGGTATACATGCAAATATCAATTTTGGAAGGATGTTTATACAAAATTTGATATTTAGGAGGGTATTTATGTAAAAAATCCAAAAATACCAAATCTTAATCTCATTAGGATATCTGCATAACTAAGAATCCTAATAACTTTAAAATTCAGATCCAAATTGGTTAAGTTGGGTTAAGCCTTGGGCTTAATATACTTGAGCTAATTTTTTAATAGAAGAATACGTGATTTTACTAAGAAAAAGGAGAATTTTATTAAGAGTGATGCAAAGAGTGGTAGGAAGAATTTTTTATATGAGGCATCTTTGCGAGGAAGAGCCCACAAATTATTTTAACTTTTATTTTATTGAATATTTTTTATCTCAATTTTTTTCATCCTACTTGAATTAATTTATGTTTGTCACCTTTAATCTACACTAAATATCGTGTCATTTTATATAGTATCATAGAGAGATTGGAGTGTGTTCCAGTGCTATGTGGCTTCAATTAAATTTATTTGGAGCACAGTTGGTAGAGCGGATTTGATTATCGTTGATTTAGAAGGTAATTATTCAGTGTAGTTCTAAAACTTTTAACAATTTTTGTTATGTGTGGATAAATATATGGATTGTATTATGATTCGATATTTGGGTAATAAGAGCCAACAGTACTGATGTTTCCATTTAGAAATCTATGGTCAAATTATATTTGATGTGATAAGATTTATAGGATATCTTGAAAAAGCCATGGATGATACCAATATATACTCTTTATAAGTAAGGTTACAAAAAAAATGGTAGAATCTGAGACTTAAGAAGATAATATGGATTCTTCAAGTTACGGCAAACAGAGAGAATTATCTATATATTCAAGATACAAAGGAAGCCAAGAAAGTATTTTTTTTTTCTAGCAGATGTCCACTCAAAATCTAGCAAAGTGAGAAATGAAGATGTTTTCAAACAAAAATTGCCTAAAGAGTGAATTTTGGATCAAAGCTTCCCTGAAAATCCACATAAAGTGTAGAGTTGGTTTAAATATAAAGATTTGAAGCAGGAGGAGCTTGATCAATTAAATGATCAACTTAATGATCAACCCAAACATAAAAAATACTTAGAGCAAAAGAAGGTCAATTAGATGGATATTATATCAAGTTCAGAAGAGACAATTGAAGAATCAATTGATTGTGAAATTATTTAGGAAGAGTCAAATGATGTTGGATCAAATGACGCTACAATTGATCCAATCATGGAGATCTACAAAAAGGAGTCAAATCTAGCAGAAGAGTATTATACTGAAACTTTCTAATATGTAGATGTTTTTTTAAAGATTTAGTCAGTCATAAAGATGAGAGTTGACTAATTTTGAAAAAGTTTTAGAGATCAAGCAGTAAGAAGATATACTTGGTGTGGATGACTTATATTGTACCTTAGTATTTGACAACGGTTTTGGCATGCTAGTTAGTTATGAGACTATTCTAAAGTTTAAATAGATAGAAAATTCTATGCATGAGGATTTGATTCTGTGTGTAGGAGTTAGCTGCATACAGATACTTGCAGCTAATCAATTACAAGTATACATATGTAGTCGAAGTTTTATTGCTGATTTGATTTGTGTGCAGGTAATGGTTGATACTCTAGGGAGCAGTGTTTGCAATTAGCAACTTGATATTCATTGGCGTAAATTGGATGCTCAATAAAATATTGAAATAATGACCATAAAGTCAATGTTGCAAAAAGTGCTGGAAAATATCGTTTGACTCCAAGACATGCATAAAAAAGGATAAACCAGCAAAGGAGTTACTATTCATGCCAATAAAAGGGTTGTATTGTTTAGTTATTAGTTCAACAAGTTATTTTATGTTGTCGTTACTATAGTAATAATGGCAACGGCTATCGTTACACGATATTGACAAATTGAATATGATCGATATGGACTTTGCAACGAGAGGGAATATTGAGATTTATTATCAAATTCTAATTTTATTAGAATTTATGTTTAGCCGGTCACTGATTTTAATAACATTAGGATTTAAGTTTATGTTAAGTTAGGTTGAGCCTTAGGCATAACATACTTAAGTTTGTTTTTTTTAGCGAAAGTGAGATCATGATGTTTCTATCTTTTAGTGGGAGTGTGTAATTTTATTAATAGAGGGAGAGAGTGACACGAAGAATGGTGGGGAGAATTTTTATGGGAGGCATCTTTGTGAGAGGGAATCGATGATTTTGTTGAATAATTTTTTATCTCTCCAAATTTTTTCTTTCACCACTATTACTTAGATTAGTTAGTCCTTATTCTAGATCCTGAACCAACATCTTTGATCTACACCAGTTATCATGTCATTCTACATAAGATGCCATCTTAGCCTATAACTCCCATGTCAACTTTGTCACCAGCACTGTTGCTTCTTTCCCCAGCCTCCTCCTACACCTAGTTAAGTTGAAATCGAAATTTGGATCCTTGATTGAGGAAATATGCTATTAGATACATAAAGAGATAATACGGTCTATGGAGGTTAAATATAGATTGAACTGCTAAAAAAAATCTAGATTTTCTTGCAAAATCGATTCTGCAATGGGTTTTTTTTTTCTTTCGAGATCCACTTTAGGGATTATGCTTTAGAGTTTTGATATTTCATTAAAAGATTTTTTTTCCCCCAAAAACTTGGATTAGCATGTAATATTTATTTAGAGATGTGTGATTTTTGCTATTTTATTAGTCAATATGCTCAGTTTTTGCTGCAAAACAAGTTTTAGTTAGATATATAGCCAAATGATTTTGAGGTAAATAGCAGCATGAAGGGTCCAAAAAATGTGGTAAAATAAATAGCGCATCCACACAACAAAACGCCTAGAGCTAAATGGGCCTGGGCCAATTAATGGGTGAGCCGTTGGGCTATGGGTTGGTTTGGGTAGCAGTGAGCCAAGCGAGGCCTTCCCGTTTGCGCCTCGTCAAAATCCCCGGCAATGCAATCCTCCTGGAGGCACGTGGCGAGCTCCCTAGTCAAGATGCGACTTTCTAAAACGCCGTTTCTTAAGCGGGGTGCCAATTGGGTAAAGTGAGGTTAGGTACAAAACAAATTGAATAAGAGTGAGACCAAATACCTATCAATCCATATGTGACATATTTATTAAATAAGTCAAAAATTTAAAACCAAAACTGACCTTTTCATTAAACTTGTAAGCTAACCCAACCAACGTTACTCATTTAACTTAATTAACTCATCTAAGACTTGTTTGATCTATGTCAAACCTATTTAATTGAACTGAATAAACTATGCTAGGACTCTAATTTGAACCCAACTTATTTAAGAAACAGTTAGGCATGTTCCATCAATTATGTTCATATTGGTTTATACTAAAGGCCAGTTTGGTTGCTTGTATTTGGCCATCCAAACTTAGTTCAGATCCCGGGAAACCCACTTTGGTGTTTGGTTAGCCCAAAGTGGAGTTGAATTTAGTTCACCATCGTCCAATTAAAGGAGAAATGGCTCGAAGTAACTTTGGTCTGGGAGGGTTCAAGCCAGTTTGGTGAAGTAGGCTTCTGGTTTGCCTACTTATATCATGCCAAACAGGTCTTAAATCTGAACTTACTTAAATCGGGTTGATTGTAGATTGGATTGATGGGTTGGATTATAGGAGTTTAGACTATCTAAAACTTATTATTTCTAGATTCGTGGGCTTGAGACATGTAACTTAAAGCTAACTCTACTTTTCTGAGATGGTACAGTTACAAGCTTGCAAATTTGGGCCATGCTCACACTAGTTCTGAAGTAAGGATTGCTAATTTTCAACTAGATCTCGGCTCACGACTTTTTTGCATGTATTAATTAGTATAGAATTTTTTTTTCTCCATTAGCCTAAGCAACATTAACAACAAGAACAATCTATGTAAAGAGGAGCAGGTGATGGTTCACCAAACATTCAAGTTCTAATGCAAGCCTAAATCATGTGTTTTTTTTACATGATTAGGGATGGATGCTCCCTCATCATATGCATGCCATATATAATTGCGCAATGCTGTAACAATGTGCCACGCTTCTGTTCTAACCGTTATTCTTTTTTGAGATTGGAGCTGATCATATGCTCATGAACTTTATGTTTAATCTATATTTAATTTTAACAAATTTTAGATCGAGCCTATTTTAGATTTGATATTTTTTTTGTACCCAAGTGTGTGTGTCATACCGACACACCAGAAGCCTCCCATTCAAAATCCCCGGCGAGAGCCCACGTCTTCAGATCTTGCAGCTGTTTCCCGTCCAGAAAAACGTACGCGGCCACGACAATTTGCATCAAAACTTTCTTTGGGCCAAGGTACAGAAGTATACGAGTATGAAAGGACAGGAGATATCTTTCATACTGAAATCGATCAACTGCCTGCCTATTACCTCTGTGCTTATAGGACGACGCCGACGTGGCAGCTAGCTGCAATCCTCCTGGAGACACGTGGCGAGCTCCCTAGTCAAGATGCGACTTTCTGAAACGCCGTAACCACGGCGGGAAAGGGGCCAAAGAATATGGGCGTCTATATAATTTCACCCCTTACATTTGCTTTCCGACACGTCTCTCCTGACAGATCAGTTAGAAAATGAGAAATGAACGCGAAGATGAGTGATATAAATATCAGATCGGTCAAACAAACCTCCCGTCGTCGGCTCCGGATGGGAATTGACAAGCCGGTTAAAAAATTACGTGGTGATGGAAGCCCACCGACACGGCGACACAGCGTCATGATTTGACCTCCACAGCCGTTCTAACGGTGGTGATGTCATCATAGCTTCCTGCTCCAGCTGGCGCGCAGCACAATGCCTACTCTGGACGTCAGTACGCTTTAACAAACTTTGTAATGGTTTTATTCCAATCCCATCTAACAACAACTGTCACTTGTTACTGTAAGAAAATAATCATTTTTTTTATTTTTTTTCAAAGAAAGGCTATTATAATGTGAAAAGTAGATATTGATGAAAAAAAATCATGGTACAGGGTCATCGCATCCTGATGAAAGTAGTATTTGCGCATGTAGTCATTTTCAACAAATTACTTTACAAACTATAAGTATATGATCAACTTTTTTTCAATGATATAAGATGCTGCATTCAAGAACCTTGTTTTTAACAGACTTGCATGCTTGAATAGTTTGTTTTTCTAACCTCCTTTTTTTTTTTTTGATTTTTTATAAGCTTCCTTCATTAATTACATATTTGGCATGTAGCTTTAACTTTAGATGGTTTCAAATATGATATTGTGCATTGCTAGTTAAGTTTTAAGTATAGAACTTTACAATATCGGTGCGCTTCTTGCACATCAAGTGTTTGCGCTTGTTCCAAAGGAATGACATCGACTTCTAACCTAACATTTGTGTTTTTAATTAGCTAGTAAAATGGAGCAAGACAAGTTATATCCTTCCTTGATATGATTGATTGTGGCACTAGGTGTCTGCATCACATGACAACTAAAAAGGAATATATGAACTCATAAACGTGTGTTCCATCCAAGAGGATGAGGTAGGATACATGCATATTACAATAATTATAGCTTTTGTGGCGTCACTAAAACAACGTTACTTTTCTAACAAATATTGACCTAAGAGATGTGTTCCTTTAAAAAAAAAATAAAAATAGATTGCGTTTTCTATTGAGTGGAATCCGTCAAAGTTCTATTATAGGCATATTAGACATTTGCCCATCAAAATAGTTGAGATGGAAGGATAATCCAACATGGATCCGCAAAGAAAATGTGAAGCTAGAATTTACATTAGCAACCATTCCTGTCCTTCTCTATCTAGGTCTTCATCAGCCAATGGAAAGTAGCGTGCCAGATTAAATCCATCCATTAATTAAGACAAATCCCTTCATATCCTACACTGTATCTTTTTTGATGAAATATCCTGCACTGTATCTCACCTCCCATCCTACCGCAATCACATGCAGATCACGTGGACCTTGTCCGCTCCGGTCCCCAGCAAGATTTCCCTTTACGACATCCCTGATCCTCCCTTCTCCCAGCGAAGCATCGCGTCTCTCCCCCACCGTAATTCGCACCATTATTACCTTCTCACGCCTTCCCACCCCTTTCCCTATAACCCGCACCATTATTATCTTCTCACGCCCATAAGGCCATAACCTCTCCCCTGTCTCTCTCTGTCTCCCCCGACCTATTCCTCCCCTTATCCCTCCCGAGATAACGAGAATAAAACTACAGCCATAACGTGCAACTTATACCATTCCCACTCCTCTTCCCTTCCTTATTTTAATCTCATACCAGCATTGCTATTCGCCTTTTTTTCTTTTTCGTCCCAGAGAACAAGGGACCTGTCCTGGGAGAGGAATAGCAACGAAAGAGATTGGAAGGAAGAAGAAGAGAATAGAGGTTAGAAGAATAATAGAGGGATAAGGGGGAGAGAGGGAGGAAATGTTGGTCTGGTGCTTGGGGGAGCGGCGGGTCCGCCAGATCCAGCGAGCCCTCCGGCAGGGGAAGATCACCCTCCTTTGCCTCTTCCTCACCGTCATCGTCCTACGCGGCACCATCGGCGCCGGCAAATTCGGCACCCCCGAGCAGGACTTCAACGAGATCCGCCACCGCCTCCTCCCCCACCGCTCCCTCCCCCACCGCGCCCTCGTCGAACAGCAAACCGACCATACCTCCTCCTCGGCCACTGCCGGCGCCACCAAAGCCTTCATCGCTGACGAGGGCGACGACGATCCGCCGCGGGATCCTAACGTTCCCTACTCCCTGGGCCCCAAGATCTCCGACTGGGACGAGCAGCGCGCCGCCTGGCTCCGCCGCCACCCGGAATCCCCCAACTTCTGGGGCCCCAACAAGCCCCGCGTCCTCCTCGTCACCGGTTCCTCCCCCAAGCCCTGCGAGAACCCCGTCGGCGACCACTACCTCCTCAAATCCATCAAGAACAAGATCGACTACTGCCGCGTCCACGGCATCGAGATCTTCTACAACCTCGCCCTCCTCGATGCCGAGATGGCCGGCTTCTGGGCCAAGCTCCCCCTGATCCGCTCCCTCCTGCTCGCCCACCCCGAGGTCGAGTTCCTCTGGTGGATGGACTCGGACGCTATGTTCACCGACATGGCCTTCGAGCTCCCCTGGGATCGCTACGCTCCCTTCAACCTTGTCATGCACGGCTGGAACGAGATGGTCTACGACGACAAGAACTGGATCGGCCTCAACACCGGCAGCTTCCTCCTCCGCAACTGCCAGTGGTCTCTCGACCTCCTCGACGCCTGGGCCCCCATGGGCCCCAAGGGGAAGGTCCGCACCGAGGCCGGTAAGGTCCTCACCTCCTTCCTCAAGGACCGCCCCGTCTTTGAGGCCGATGACCAGTCCGCCATGGTCTACCTCCTCGTCACGCAGCGCGACCGCTGGGCCGACAAAGTCTATCTCGAGAGCGCTTACTACCTCCATGGCTACTGGGGGATCCTCGTCGACCGTTATGAGGAGATGATCGAGAATTATCACCCGGGGCTCGGCGACCACCGGTGGCCGCTTGTCACTCACTTTGTCGGCTGCAAGCCCTGTGGCAAGTTCGGGGACTACCCTGTCGAGCGCTGCCTTAAGCAGATGGACCGCGCGTTCAACTTCGGCGACAACCAGATCCTCCAGATGTATGGATTCACCCACAAATCGCTCGCCAGCCGGAGGGTAAAGAGGATCAGGAATGAGACGAGCAATCCACTCGATGTCAAGGATGAGCTCGGGCTGCTGCACCCGGTGTTCAAAGCCGGCGTCAAGCTCACTGATGCCGTCACTGGATCTTGAGAGTAAAATTGTTTTGTTCTTTTCTTTCTTCTTTTTTTCTTTCTAGGTAACTTTTTATCTAGAAATCTAGGATCGGAGGAGGCTTGGGTCATAGATATAATGATAATATGATGTTATTGTGGTTCTTTGTGTTTTGTTTCGCAGACAGTTGTAATGTATGCATGCAGGGATGGAGGTAGTAATTCAAATATATTACCTTTTTCATGGATTCCCACTGTTTTTTTCACTCAAAGCATCATTTTTTATCAGAAATATGTGTTTTCGTTGCGAATTGAAAGGGATCTATGCATTCTGGGGGCTTATATTAAGACAATTCTGTTATGTGTGTATCTAAGGATATAGATAATAATCCAAAGTCTCCTTTTTATGGATTTCTTATTGTTCTTTTGGCATTTTATTAAGAATCTGTCAAATCTTACTTAAAGGTGGTAACTTTTGTCCTGAATATTTGTTTGAGTTGCAAAGTGGAGGAGCACTGGATTCTATGCTGTTTCTTATTGCTTAAGATTTCTCGACAGGCATGTTCCAATAGCTTCTTCTGATTCGGCATTTTCCATTGCCATGGAAAGTGATGCCAGCTTGATAAAACTAAGATGTTGTCATTCTCTAACCATCTCAGATGCAAGTTATTATGTTTTACATTTTCCTGGCGGATTGTTCTGATGCTTTTGTTCATTGTGTTTTGTTGTATTCAAGTCAAGTTTTGTCTGTCTGGTTGTGCCTTTATGTGAGAAGAAGCCACCTGACTTGTGGATGGGAAAATGTTGTTCATCAATTTTGGGTGTTCTCAAGACACGTGTCATCTGATTTTGCTTGCTTGTTTCCTGGATGAAAAGGTTAGTTTTGTCAATTAATGGCAACTCATATCAAGTTGTATGCTTGGAGATTCTTCCATTGTTTTTGAGTTACAAGTGTGTGGAGCTGGCCTATCACATTTATTGAAATGCACTATGGTCTTTTGTGTTCACAAGTTTTTATGGATCCACAAACTATTCATGACACTTCTCATGCTGTTGTCTATACACTTCATTAGTGAAACTGCTATGCAGTTCTCATCTTAAGACACATGGATCTGGCCATTTTTAATTAAAAAAATATTAAAAGCATAAAGTAAGCATCCTCTCTTCAAAGGCGGCTTCAAATCTCTGCTCGTGTGGATGATAACCTAGTTTAAAATTGTCTATAGTTACCTTCTTGTTTCCCAAGTTGTATGAGAATATCTTGTGAATTCAGTTAAAAAAACTAAAAATGCATTGACATTTTTTTGTTTGTATTTGCCCGTCTTATACAAATTTAACTTTTCCAATTTCCATGTTTTGTTTTTTTGTACAGTAACTTCTAAAGGATTCATAATTCTCACAACATCTGCACAATTCATAATTCTCACAACATCTGCACAATTCATGGCCCAATACCTTCTCCATAAATTCATGACTCAATACCTTCATCATAGAAGCTGCTATTTCCTTAAGCAGAATTGTGTTGCTTCTGGCGACAACAGCTAGTTTTTTGTTTTTGCCATTTGGTGGCTTGCTGAAAAGTTGCTAGCCATGTTTTTCTTCTTACGTTGTGGTTTGAGGTTTACCTTCCAGGAATACCAATCAGGTGTCTTAGACCTTTCACACCAGCAGTCCTAACTCTGAGCTTTCTTTTGTCTTCTTCTGTAATAACATGCTCGACCATGTCTTATCACTCAATACTAGTAACGATTTTCACAGAAAGGGGAAATAAAATCAGCACCATATGTTCTGGCATCATTTCTCATGTTTATGTTGGAACAGAAGTGGTATTTTTGAATGATATTAGCCTCGATATCCATATCTTCCTATTGTCTTCAAGAAGGATGTTGCTTACATTCTTACCTCCTCTCTCCAGAAAAGAAATCATCATGTTACTGGATATTTAATTTAAGAGACCTTGGTTGTTTTGCTTGATTGCTGTTGTAATCTTTCAGTTTTCATTATAACCTTGACAAGGGAGCTGATAGTATCTCCTTGTACCGTGTTCTTCAATTTTATTTTATTTTTGTAATGTTCGTTCAATGTGCATCATTTGCCACCCGTTCGCAAAAACAATCATTGTATTTTGAGTTAGCATGGTGATTTTTATTGTTAACTGATTTTTAATATTGAAGATAGAAGAGATACAAGTGGATTGTAACCTATTATGAAATTAGATTTTCGATTTTGGGTCTCTCTGACTTTGATTTTAGATTTTTTTGTCTTGGGAAATTCAGTTTAGGTGTGGATTAGTTGGGGACATATTGAAAGTGAAAGCTTTTTTAGTAGGCCTTATTTTCTCTCATTTATTGAGAAAAGGACATGATTCTCTTTGCATGGGTGTATTCTGGACAGTGCAGATTTTTGCATGTTCTTTCTCTCCCTTAATTTCTTATGCTATTCTCTGAAATTATTTGCTTACTTGTATTCTAGATTAGGATTTAGCCTAGTGTTGGGTTAGTTTAGTTGTTTGAATTTATACTCAACAGTGATAGTTAGTTTGATGGTAGACATAAAGTTGAGTTGCGCTCCCACCTTAATGAAAGCATAAAGGCTTTTGTGGTTTGAAGCAACTAATGTACTGTTTTGTTGTGAAACCCTTTGAGGATTATGTGTGGCATACCTTTTCAGGAGACCATGGCTTGGGTGGTTATGGATACTTAGTGATTGAACCTATGAAGGAGACCTATGGTTATTGGATTATGAGTTATTTTAAAGAGAAAAGATAGCCAATCGATCAGGGTGCAAAAGGAGCAGCTTATGTGGTGCAAGGTTCAAGGAATGGGCCTTGTAGACTAGAACTTATGCAATGGTATATGAGGGATACTTTTTTGATAGATTGCGTACTTGAGTAATTTTGAATTAGAAAATAACTAGAAGAAGAGCAATTAGAGGGCTTTCTTACAAAAGCTTGAGTTGTTTTACTCTGTTGACTTTCTTGTCAGACCATGCATATGTTCAGACTCGCCTGAGGATTGTACATCTAACGATGGCAGGTATTTATTAAATGTGATGTAAAATTGCAAGAGAACATGATTATTTGTCTACAATAGTTTATTATTGGAAGCCCAATGGAGTTTAACAACATATGCTCGACATGAGAGCTCAAAAACACTTGGAAGACAAAATGACAGGATGATTATTCTAACTGCAGGAAATGCTAACTGAAGTTGCATTTTTTTCAGTTGCTTGTTGCCAGATATATGTTGTCATGCTTTAAGGCTCAATAAGTTACATGTTACTCGTAAAATAGGAAACCATTAAATTGGCTTTGCAAGGGTGTACAGTGGCCATCTATTCTATTTTGAAGCATTTGAGACTGATGAGTTTAAAGTAATTTGTTCAGGTAGTCTATCTAGGGATGCTATCTTCCATGCTTTCTTTCTAAACTTGAAAAGATTATAGAGTAAATTCTCAGTGATGTTCGACCATACAGAAGCTAGGTTTTGTTCTCCTTAGTGATGTTTAGTTTAGAGAGAATTTTGAAGATGATGAACTTGAGAATGTTAAACTTTTCCTGAGGATTCAAGTTTGCAGGTGCCATGCAGGGGATGCTTGTATAGCAGTGACATGGTCATCGGTCAATATGAGTATAGCTTTTACTTTGAAGCTCAATGCAATTAGGTGTTTCAATGTGGTAGATATGTTGTAGAATCAAAATAATGAGACATGCATAATGCCAATAATTTGCATTCTATGTAGGGAAAAAAATGGGCAAAACTGTTAGAACTATTTATAGTTTTGATAGTCTAAACCTGACCCCTTCAAGTTTACAGAAGTGGTCGGGGTTTTACATTTTTTTAACCATTATTGACCCACTAAGTTTGTGAAGTTCACAATTGCAGAAGCTAATTATGTTGCTTCTTAATTGCTGAGTCGCTTCTCTGGTTGATACCCAACTTAGATGAGTAATCCTTGAATACTCATTCCTTGGACTAGGGATGCTATTATATGTTGACACCTAGCCATATCACATAGATGTGAGGTGTTATTGGCCCTTGGTACTTTTGTCATCTAACTTGGCTGAGCAGTGTGTTTAGGTCATGGCACTTGATTAACTTGCTTAATAAAATTACAGATCATTCTCATCTGCCTGTGCTGTGTCTATTTCTTTTTGCTGTTGAGTTAATGATTTTTGGATTCGTTTTCTAAGGGAGGGGTTGCCAAGGACTGTCATGGTTGAAGGATCGAATATTACATATCTTGACCATGTCGAGTAGGGGCTGGTACAATACATGTATGGAACCTCTGTGCCAATGGCACATTGGGTTGTTCTAGGTAAACCTGTTCTTCTGGAAACTAGTTTTCTTTTAATTAGTTTATTGTGGGAAGTAGACATGTCTTGTTTCAAATGTTTGCATACATTTTAGCTAACATAAACTAGCATATTATGTGATTAAGGATCCAGAATAAAGAGAAGGCCGTCAAATGCCAAAGTACTATTTACATATTTCACCTATTTTATGTAAATGATTAACAAGTTGAGGAGCCCTAGTATAACGAAGTCTTTGAATCTGTGTTGAACGGTCTAGATCATGGTCGGCAGAACCGTCCCGAACCGTCCGATTTGGGGCGTCTCGAGCCGTACCGGCGGCGGACTGATAGTTCTGTCATCGAAACCGAGACCCTATCGCCAAAGGGCGAGAAGGAGAAGAAAAAGAGGAAAAGAGAGAGCGGGGAAGGGAGGGAGAGGGAGAGGAAGGAAGTGAGAGACTGGCCAGTGGACGCTAGAGAGCCTCCACGCAGAGGAGGTGGAGCGTCGCCTCTGCATCTCCCCGGCCTCCGCCTCCTCCATGCGGAGTTCAAAACAGGAGACCGAAAGCGAAGCCCCGCCTCCACGTCTCCCCTGCCTCCACCTCCTCCACGCGGAGGCTCGCCGGCCGGCCTCTCTCTTCTTTCCTCTTCCTCTCCCTCCCTCCCCCCTCCCTCTCTTTTTTCCTCTCTCCCATTCTCCCTCTTCTCTGCCTCTACTGTGTTGGTATTGGGCCGGCACGACACGGCACGGGATCGTGCCGACCCGTGCTGCTGGGCAACTGGTACGGAGCCCGGTGCCGGCACAACAGACATTGGTCTAGGTGAATAGAGGAAGACCTAAGTTAACATGTGAGGATATATGAAACGAATCCCAAGTAACTAGGACAAGGCTTCATATTATTGTTATGATTGCCATTTTTAAAAAATTTAAAACAAATTTTTGTAGTTGCTATTATATGTGGATTTGAACATGTATGATTCATCAATATAAGTCTAAATGGACTATATTGGTGTGTTTAGTAGATCAATATTCAGCAACATGGTGGTACTTGATGCCTATGTACCATGTCAGTATTTGGTATTTGGCAATCTTGTGGCACAATATATCTCTCGTGGCATGGCACAGTATGGATTGGCCCTAAGTTTTTGCGTAAAATTTTGTGTCATGCTTAGATTTCTGTCACTAATAAATATCAAACCATATACGAAAGAAATTTAGTTTCATAATGATTTGAGGCACTAGCAGAAATATTAATGAGGAAACGCATGAGATTTATATTGTTTGGCTTTTAAGCATGTATTGTAGAACTGTTACCTTGGGAAGAGTAGAATGGAAGAGTGTGTGTGTGTGTGTGTGTATTTTCTTTGGTTGCAAGCTAGTTTGCATCTTATTCTTCCATCTAGGGCATTTCCAAGGTCACCCATAAAGTTTATTTGATGAGGATTCTTGGATCCGTAGGACTTGTTGAAGAAGAGCTAGAAGGGTGCCAAACAAGTAGGTAGTCCTTCAAATGCTAAGAGGCAGGTCCAAAGTTTAAAAAAAGAGTGAGGATGGGATGATCAATTATTTTAGTCAGATAATCTTCACATATCAAATCATGTTCATGGTAGAGATGAAAAATAAATCAAGAGATCAAAACAAAAATAACAAATCAATTATTATTTTTGATAATGAGCAATGCATCTAATCATTATTTTTCAAGTGTTTCTACATAGAAGTAGGGCAGGAAAGTTTTAATCCAAAATAAAATACTTATAGAGGTTCCTATAAATTTCCGTACCGGGTCTTCTGCTATCATGTTGTGCAAGTTATTCATTTTGCTCCAGATTTGTATTGGTCATCATAGAAAAGGGGGTTTCATGCCTCATTTTTATCATATTTTTAATACTTTTGGACTGCTGCAGACTCCATTGTTAGATACTTCTTCAGGTGTAATTATTATTCCTTGGACCTTGGTTGCTTCCGCTCTTTGCAAGTAATGCATTCTTCTAGACTTATAAAAAGCGGTTTCATTGTCGTATAAGAAAATATTATTTCAGTAAATCGTTGTGGATTCGTTGGTTGTATACTTTCAAGTGATTTTCCCAATTGGGTTCCTTTGTTTGTTTCAATGTTTTGCTATTAATTTTTTTTTTATGAAAAAAATTTGGATCGGTCTCCATGCATGCGGAGCCAGCAACAGCACAAGAATAATGGCTTTGCCAAACTTGCCTTTAGTTTGCTGTTGCCCATAAAATGGCCATGAAAATAACAAGCCTAATCCTAAAACAAATAAAGCCATACCTTTGTTTGAGGATGCTGGAATTTGACACGGCATTGAATTACTGCAAAAACGTCACAATTCTCTTGTGTATGCCATGAGTTTGTTCCATTTCCTTTCTTAACCATCCAAACATTTATCATAACATCACTGGAGAACGTACAACCTATTTGTCAAGAGTTACCAGAAGCATTAGCACCCGTAGATCGAAGTATATATATTAGCATTAATATGAATATCCATCCTCCAGTTATATTAAAGTATGTCTGAAAGCTAGCATCAATATATATATCCATCTTGCACTTACTTGAGATCCTTTTGCTAGGATTGGTTGTTGATATCCATAATGCAGTTGTGTGCAGGGAAACAGACCATCCTCTCCACACCTCAAACCTCAATGAAGGGCAGGGGCCCTTAAAGGTTGAGACTTTCAGAGAGGTTAGTTTTTTCAGAATTTAGATTGGGGTTAGGTTCAAGAAGTTAACAGATAACCTCAAAAACTTGACTTCTAAAAGAGAGAGGATTGTTAAAAAAATTTAAACGAGTTCCTAGTAAAGTGGAACTGGAATTTACTTTTTGTGACTCCCCTGTTTAAAAACTAAACTTCCCTCACCCCATGAATTTTGTTTTCTCAACAACCAAACACCTTTCCCTAAAAAATTTCCATCTTAAAACTTTAGAAGCTTTTAAAATCAGAGGAAGCTCAAAGTCCACCAAGTAGTTTGTGCTTCGTGGCTTTCTCATCCAAAAGATCTCTCAGAATTCCTAGCAAAAAAAACAAAAGATCTCTCAGAATCCAAACAACTGACAACTCCACCGGCTTTAAACTGCCTCCATTGTTAGCCCAATACAAAAGAGTCCTAGCACCTTGAGACTCTCTTTGTTTTCTTTCTCCCTCCCATTTCAAAAGGCAACGGGAGATGTTCGACTCCCTCTTAGGCTCTCCACCTCTTACTACATCGCGGGTCTCAACGTCCGGCGTAGGAGAGGACGCCTCCCCAACCTCCAATGCTCCTCTCTACGCCTTACCCAAGCCCACATTTAAGTTTTTCAGATCGCCAAGCCATGGAACCAAAGATGGCAACGCAAAGAAGGTAGTGGTCTCCCCGAACTGGCCATTCTTCAGAGTAGTCGAAGTCCAAAGGATCGGAGACCTGCTCTCCCTCGCCAAGCCAAGATAGTTTGAGCAGCAGCGGCGTCAACCATGAAGGAGATGGCGTGGAATCATTTGCAAGCCAGAAGAGCTCTCCTGAGAAGTCCTCGCCGGCGTCGGTGCTCGGCAAGCATCTGTTCATCGAAAAAGAGGCTGGCATGATGGAGAAGAGTAATGAAAATGGTGGCGAGAACTCTCTCGAATCTTTTATGAGTTCCAATGAAGGTGAGAAGGAGATGAAATGGGACATTCTCGAATCGTTTGCAAGATACGATCACAAGTTGTCGAGGTCTACTCCTTGCGGTGTTCTCAAGGAAGGAGGAGGAGCCGACGCAGCGAAAGATATGATCGACGAAGATGGTGACGAGTTGTTCGAATCGGGGATCGCCAAGTCTGAGTCTTCTTCTGCTTGCGGTGATCCATCGACGAGCTTGAGAAGATCCATTGGCAGCGACATCCTCAAGGCAAAGGCGAGCAATGCAATGGACAATAGCAGTGAAATCAGCGAAGAGGAGATCCAGGGGGGTGGCGGAGAGTCGGAGACGCAGGAAAGGCGTCGGAGGTTGCACCAAGCTTGCCGGACAGCGAGAAGGCGATAACATGCAGAGGGGATGATGCTTGCTTTGTTCTCAGGTTATTTGAGAGATTCTCAGCGTCTAGACCCTTGGTTCTTTTCATGGGAAAAATGTTAGGTGCCATCGGCTTCTCGCAAGGCTCGCATTCGACGATGCTGGGGATGGATTCGAAGAAAAGAATTGTGCTCTTGGCTGCGTCAGAGATGCGGAGGGCAGGGAAGATTATGAAGCACATGCAGAAGAGTAGGTGGAGGTGAAGTCGAGCTGTGGAAGAAGAATATCCCAATGGGGAAGCGGTGTCGGGTGCTGGAACTTGAAGACTCTTCTTATGAGAACGGGGGAAGGCAGCTGAGAGCAGCGGCAGCAAAGGATGCAGCAGAAGTTCATATCAATTCCGAAGGAGAGAAGGCGATGGCTGAGGGGTTATTCTCTCCGTGAATTCATGGAAGCAGCGGCCGAAGCTCCAGTATTCAGTTGGACTTCAAAAGAAGCAAGGTCATTTTGGTAGTGTTTATCTGCAAGAATATTTGTTGATTGTGTTGGTTCTCTAATCTTATTTTTCGTAGCTGGTTGGTCCCAGAATTCATTCTGGTCTTCGAATAAGTAACTGCTTGTTGCTTAATTGACTGGTAATTTGGTTGTTGATGCTTTATTTTGGTTGTGATTTGAGTTTGGAATTTTGCGTTTGTGATATATATTTCGAGTCCAAGTGGATGTTGGTCATAGTATATTTACTTTTGGAGCTTCATTTGGGGCCTATGGAGCAGCCGTTGGGACCTCCAAATGGAGTGGCCAACAATAGGCAAACCCCGGTGCTCCATAACTTTGTTAGGGTTTAAATTACCAGAGTAGATTTCTCAAAAAATTACAAAATATTAGTGCTAGACCTAGATCCATTGAAGAGGGCTACGAATGGGACAGATTTAGGTTGGATTTATATTGTATCCACATTCAAACTCGATAAAAAAAATCATGTTCTAATTCGGTTCGAATCCATAAAATGAGTATACTCCATAACTCCCATCTAAATTCAACATTTGAATTAGGGTTTGAGTTTTTTTTTTTCGGGTACAATTCAACGCATAATTTTAATGGGCTAACTAGCTACGTGTTAATAATTTTCAAAACTGAAGAAAAGAAAAGATTCCTACCACAATAATCCTCTATATGTGGCAAATTGCACTGGAAAAGAAGCATGGCATAGGAAATGCATGATTATTTTGGACAAAATCAAATCACTTTGGAAACATTTTTAAGTTTATTATTATTTTAAATTTTTAATTAAAATAGAATAGAAATATAAGTGTCAGTTGGAAATTTGGAATGGAAATAACAGTAGGGGAGAATTAAGGAGAATGCATTAAGAAAAAAAAATTAAAATTTAACTATAAATAAAACAAATTAACCCAAATCGTAGCTTATATCTACATATTTACTATATACTCGGTATATAGTATTCGGATTATCGAATTTTAGCTCAATCCAAGTCCAATCAGATATTAGATCCTGCATATAGAATCCAAGACTGATCTGATACTATTATCAAAAATTTAACTGGATTATTATTATTATAAAATAATCAGCTTGAGTTATGGTTTGGAGTATCATTTACACCCCTAACCAAGCGGCCAAGCACCCTTAAACCTAGCTTAATCGACACTTTGTGCATGTTCTCAAAGGTGAACCTAGATTTTTAACCAATGTGATCAACAATAATCGCCTTGGCAACTTTGTCTCTGTTTATTGATGCACGTCTTTGGATGGAATCTGCTGTTCATAAGCTATTTTCTTGCCTTTTTTTTTGAAGCAATAAAGCTCATGGAGAAGACCATGACAATACTAGCAAAAAAATTCATCTAGTTGAACCACCTCCGAGGCATCCATTAATATCCACTCTGCCGGTAATCATTCACCCTGTCTATTTTAAAACTCGACTAAATTTCTCTTTCCAGGAGTCTTCGCAAGGCCACTTTTTCAGCATTTAGTTAAACCTTTCCTCTGATTTTAGGTGGAACAAATGGACGAATTCTGAAACACAGATTAAGATAGTCTTCAGATTATCTATTACCATAAAGCTCTTGAAAATCCCCATCCAATCGACCAGAGCAGGTATAAAAAAGGGCGACTGACGATGATGCATGTCATTCTTCAATGGTTTCCAATCCATCAATGGAGACGTCAAAACGCAACCATGACAGACATTTGTAAAATGAGCCGAGATGAGAACCACAGGAAAATCAAACCAGATTTCATTACATCAAAGCAGCATACAATTCCTCTTTTTTTTCTTCTTCTTCTCGCTATATTTTTAATCTAAAGAGGAAACCATCGTGCAGTTGTGCTGTTAAAACACTCGAGTCATTCTCCACAAGATTGTACGCAATGCTAATTTGCTCACAGCTTCAGGGGTGCCAGTCCAAGCGAGGCACGAAGTCTGTTAGCCTCTGCAATCTCTGGATCTGGGTGATCAGTTCCATCACTCTTTTTCTCTTTCTTTTCCTTCTTCCTCCTGGGCTCCTCCCGAGCACCACCATCCTCCTCAGGCCGCCTCCGAGGGCTTACACTGCCACGAGCACGCCTCTTACGGTAATCACCATCTTCACGGTCTCGTTCACGGCGATCTCTACTCCTGCTCCTTGAACGACTCCTACGCCGTCCACGGTCTCGGTCTCTTCTCTCCCGCTCTCTACCATCCCTATCCCTTTCTCGTTCCCTCTCTCGACCATAATCTTTCTCATCTCTAGCACGATGGCGGTCTCTATCTCTGTCCCTATCTCTTTCTCTATCTCTATCTCTATCACGTTCTCTATCCCGATCTCGATCTCTTTCGCGTCCTCTTCCATAGTCTCGATCATAGTCTCTGTCCCTGTCAAAGAAAAGCCGAAGGTTAACTTCTCTTCTTTTCCCCCAAAAAAAAATCCTGTAACTTACAGTGGTCACCATAGTCAGGAAAACTACCATTGAGAGTTTTGGCACCTTAGAAAGAACAATATGCTATTAAGAGAAGTATAGTCACATTTAAGAAGTACAATGCTTCAACTACTAATACAATCCTTTATAGAAGCCAAGCCAAATTCTTCACAAAGTAGTTTGCAGACAGCTTGCACTTGATCAAGTTGCAAGAGAATTAACAAGAACCAGTAAAGTGTCATTCTGAAGTAATGCAATACCACTTACGAAATTTTCGCCATCTCCTATACATAAACTTGAAAAACACGAGCATAAACATATGCAATACATAGAAGTCTTATTACCTTTGGACTTGCAATGGTAATATCTCCATCTAACTTATGAATATAATCCTCTATAATGAACCTAAAGTTAGTTACAGCTATCCTAACACTACATAATAACGGCTATATTTCCCAACTTTTCAATTCCATAATAACCCTAATGGATTCCAAAAGAAGTTAGGCTATCCTAACACTACATAAAACAGCCCTAATAGATTTCTCCCTTAACAATTCAAACTATGCTAAACTTATGTAAAAGAGGAGATTCTAACACTGCAGGACACTGATGAGTCCAAGTGTGAAATTCTCCTCAGGTTGGGATTTCCATGATTCTATGAATCAAACATCCACCAATGTCCAAATTTATAGTGATTTGTTGGTCATACCAAAACCTAAGTATCTAGATTAAGAATGTAACTTAAACTGCAATTTCATGAAGAGGCATATTATCATCTAATCCATGCTCAAATCTTTTAAAAGTTATCCTATACCTAAAATCTTTAGCAGCCACATGCTAGTCCAGCTAAAAATTTGAACAGAATGAATGCCACTTTCCCATTTCTTGATTCCACTACCGTCCTCCCATACTAGCAATAGACTAGGAAGATGAATGGATTTGTGCATGTGCTTATGCATGCTTTATGTCTGTAAAGAGTATTATTGCTCAGGACAAATGCATCCTGTGTATTGATCAATGCATTTGCAAGCAACTTTTCATGAAGACTGAGTAGCAATAAATAGTTGACTCCAACTAGATTTCCCTATACACAGAAACAATAACAAAATATGTGAACTTGGACAGCATGACAATCATAACAGGACATAGTCAAGACCGACTAATAGTACAGATTTGAGTTGAGCTTCAATTGTGATTTTGTTACACTTCAAAGAATATTAACAAAATGTATACACTTGGATAGATAATTTTTCTGAAGCCATGCACTTTTCAAGCATAATCAGCAATGAGAAACTATTAAAGTCATGGCTTTTAAAATTTACAATTCTCAGAGTGGGATTGAACATAACAAGCTAAATGAAAAGCTTTTTCCACATTATTTAGAAGATAAAAATGGAAGAGATGACATTTCACTGTGAGTTAGGGATTAGATAATGGAAATTGTTAAGGTGATTCAACATTATGGCAAGGTAACCAGCTCAAGAAGAGGGACACTGTGAAATACCTGCATCTTAATCATTAGAATGATCGCACTCATTGTACAACAGAGATCTCAATAAGAAATCTATCTACACATAAATCTGTAAGATTGAAAGCAAAGACCCCCTTGATTCCGGAAATGAGTTCCACATGCATTTAAGATAGAAACTAACAAGCATTTAGAGATTACTTCAGAATCCAATCCTAAGAAAAATGAAAGTCAGGGAAAAAATTCAAGAGAAAAAAGATTTGGAAGTTATGTTACTGCTTAAGAAGCTAAATCTAACAGGAGAAAAAACATCATAAGTTTTCTCCTAATGAAACTTAATGCATACTCTTATGTTACTTCTTCAACCCATCATACTTCTCACTGCACACTATCAGTGCAGAGAAACCTGGCAGAGTTGTCATGAATCACCGTAGGAAGCAGTTCAATCTACCAATGGCCCTTCAAGTATGACAGTAATTAGTTTTGTATTACAAATTAAGTGTTACAACAAATGCTTCCAGTATGTTTAATGAAACAAACTAGGGAAACAAAATTCTGGTAATTTTTCCTAATAAAAATATGCGACCTTAGGCAGCAAGAAATATCATAACAGAATTTAGTCAAGACTGACTATCAATATAGTTGAGTTAAGCATCAGGTGAGATTTCAGTACAATTAGAGATAATAACAAAATACCTGCGCTTAAATGAACGGCCTTTCTGAAGCCATGCACTTTTCAAGCATGATCAGCAATGACAAACTACTAAGGGTCGCGACTTCTAAACTTTACAATTCTTTGAGTGAGGATAGAATATAAAAAGATAAATGAAAAGCTTTATTCACATTGTTTAGAAGATAAAAATGGAAGGGAAGACATTTCACTGCCAGTTAAGGATTAGATATTGGAAATTGTTAAGTTGATTCAACATTATGGCAAGGTAGCCAACTCAAAAAGGGGCAGTTTGAAGTACCTGCATCTTGATCACTCAAATGATTACACTCATTGTACAACACAGATCTCAATAAGATAGCTACTTACACATAAATCTAAAACATTAAAGGCAGAAACCCCCTTGTATCTGGAAATGAATTTCAGACATGCTTGTGATAGAAAACAAGAAGCATTTAGAGATTACTCGAGAATCCAATACTAATAAAACTGAAAGTCGGGGAAAATTTCAAGAAAAAAGGATTCGGAAATTCTGCTGCTGCTTATGATGCTCGATCTAACAGAAGGAAATCCTTTCTGTAAGGTCAGACTTTTAAGAACCTGCTTGGACATTTCTACAGGATTAGGCTAAAAATCCCATAGGAATCGGGCCTATTGGCCCATCATCTTGCATTTTCTAAGAGCCCGTCCAAACCTAGCCCAGATCCTAGCCTTTGGACTGTAGGAAGAAACTATGGGGTCTTTTTTTTCTTCCCACATGATTTGGGCTAGGTGGCATTTGATTGATATTGGGCAATACTTAAATGGACAGCCCAATCCACAAATCCTACAGGATTTTCAGCCCAATCCTATAGGAATACCCAAGCCCTAAGTCATCTACAAAGAGAACTTGATGCATACTCTTATGTTACTTGTTCAACCCATCATACTTCTCACTGCACACTATCAGTGCAGAGAAACCTGGCAGAGTTGTCATGAATCATTGTAGGAAGCAGTTCAATCTACCAATGGCTCTTGAAGATGAAATGCCATGGCAGTAATTAGTACTGTATTATAAATAAAGTGTTACAATAAATGCTTCCAGTATGTTTATGGAACAAATTACAGAAACAAAACTATTAAGAGCTGACTGGTAAATTTTTCCTAATAACAAATAAAAGATTTCAATAAGCTGCTGACTGAAATATCAGTATGCTTGTCAATTGTCAGCATAAAATTGAAAACAGAAACTCAGGCACAAGTCTAGTTAGATTATCAGATGTAAAAGAAATGCAGATGCACAGAATACACCTTTCAAGTTTCTTATGGTCAGACCTACAGGTTTTGAATTCAAAAGCTTACTCCTCTCGTCTACAATGCCAATATGCTTGTCTTACTATGGCCAGAAATCAAAAGCCTTTTTTTTTTTGCAATTAAAATTTCACAAGATGGACACACATTAGGACATTGTGTACATGTTTATAACCAGAACAATTTTAAGGAACTGAGAATTAGAGTCACATGCAGTCGCACAGGCGTGCTTGTAACATCCAATTTCTGGTAAGAAGACATGTTTTGATAGAACAATGCAGTGAATTACGTCAAGGTAATATGCTAGGAAAAGAAGACAAAATAAAGAAGCCATAGCTCACGGCAAAGGAACACGACCACCAGCAACAGACAAAAATATAATAAAGGACAAGTCTCTAATGCACGTACATTGTATACTGACTTCCACACGCATATCATCATTACAGAGGCTCAGATACCAACAGCAAATACACCAACATCCTCTGAGTGACCTTGCATTCTTTCTAATCATACACTTCCATTAATAGACTATTCTTTTATCACAACCATAATCATCTAGCCTTTTTCCAAATATTTGGGGATGGCTACTAGGGTATTGTTTCCCACTTTTAAAAATTATCACAAGATAACAGAGTGACATTGCCAATATAAGTATTATACAAACCCAAGATTTCACTGCTAGGTTTTTTTTTATAAGCGAACGAGAAATCACAGATTTTCGGGATGTCCAAAAGGAAAAAAAAATCAATTACCCTTAACATAATGCATCTGTAATTCAACCATGCATAGCTACAAAACTATTGCTCAGAACTAATGCATCTCTAATACTTATGCACTTCCATTCACTTTGGTAAAAAGAAGGGTATCCACAATGCACTTCATTTAAGTCTTTATGTGTAATCCATGCATCGTAGTCTCTGGGATTATGGGTTCAAGTGATATTTACTTGAGACATCAGCCTAGTTTAACCCGGGTTGAGGTTTTCTAAATCAATAACAACTAAAGTCTCACAAACCACAGTCCAAAAACACAAAAAGACAGCTGAGATGGTAGCACTTGAGTTAAATCTACACAACTTGTACAACTTGCTCTAACATTTAGCAATCGATTTTCCAAAAGGATAATAAATGTGCAGCTAAATAAAACCAGTTACTACTAGTTAAGTGCTAAATGCAGACAACCACAACTGGTAATGCTCTCATCTTGCAGACTTAAAGAATATTATGAGGATATTGACCAGGTAAAAGATCATGACACTGCATAGTGAAAACTGGAAAATGACAAAATGAGAATGACTATGCACAAACTTTGGAATTTCATAAATGATGGCATTTGCAAAAACAAAGTAATACATCTCTAACAATCTTCTAGGCTAGGAAGTAAAGCATATATATTCTAAAAAAAAGAATGGACAACGAATGGAGATGATGCACTGAAAGTAAACAGATTCAGTTGGTATAAATACCTGTGATATCGATAGCTGTCCCGCTTTCTGTCCCTATCTCTTTCCCTAGTGGGACTTCGTCCATGATAATAATCCTAGAAGAAGAGATCACATGTAATTTTAAATAATGGATTGTCCTCAAAACAAAATAGACCGCTTAATGAAAAAGACTGAAATGTTAACCTTTTCATGAGTGTCAGCTTCATAGGCATCCATAGCTTGCTCATCCTCTTCTTTTTCTTCTTCCTCTTCAAAATCTTCTTCTAAAGCACTTCTTCTGGGTTCTAATATCCCAGAAGCTTCAAGAGTCCACCTGTATATATAAAATTAGAATATAAAGTTCATATTCTACACTGCAGGCGACTGAAGAGCAACACCACATAACTAAAAATACCCATCCAAGATAATGCATCATTTCTTATAATCAATGTTGTTTTTTAATAATGAAAACATAGAATCCATCTATCAAGGCTGAATGGTCAATATTCAGCCAGCTGATTTGATGGTGAGCAATATATGGGAACAGAAAGCAGCTCATACCTCAGCACTTGACACCAGTCGTCAAGGTAAATTAAGAAAAAAAAAGAAATGAACACAGAAAATCCTGGATAAATTCATGAGGACGATCACATTCTCTGATAAGTTTTGAGACCACTGCATTAATTCTCAAATATAATGGGAACAGTCTTCTGCAATTATCTTATGAATGAGAGAACATTCATGTCCATCATATACACAGATAAAAAGTAAATCAGCCAAGTTCCTCAAGTAATATACCATAATGGAATTTATGTACACAAGTTATCAGCAACTTGGATAGCATATTAACAATTAAATTCAACATGAAACTGGAGAAATATTCCATCATATATATACCACCAAATTCGCTATGTAAGACAGTCTCACATGTTGGACAACACAAGCCCAAAAGAGAACCTCAGTTTGCTACGAAGGATGCAGTGGGCTAGATAATACAGGTCCAAGGGGTACAAATTGCATGTTAACCTAATTAACTCATGATTTAAGTCCAGGGCATCTTCATGGAAAGAGTAATTAGACATATTCATGCTCGCTTCCATCAAATGGCACATACCTTAATAACTTGTAATAAAATCGTAAACAATAAGCAAGAGATGAAAAGCAATATAAATCTCATAAATCCAGGTCAGAAAATGGTTACCTCTTCTGAACCCGTGGAAGAGCAACATCACAGGAGTAATCTCTTGTGAGGAGCTCGTCAATGAGTTCATCCACATGAGTCAAGCAAAACTCTGAAAACCAAAATCCAATCGATATGTCAAAATATACAAGAAAAAAACGTTAAAAAGGAAACAGACTCGTAACTTTCGCAAGCCATTCTTCGCCATATCTCCTATTTTTTTCTAAATTTAAACCAAAACAATTTTAGTTTGCGTCTTACTTCCATCAGGTAGCTTCCGGCGAAGCTTGCGGTAATCGTTGTAGAGCGGCTCCAGATACTGATACACATCGGTGACCGACCCGGTGAGACGCATGTAAAAAGCCCCGAGAACTCGAACATACCTGCAATGAATCGATTAAAAATCGAATGTTTCGGAAGTTTTCGAAGGAGAAAAGCCGAAAAGAAAACGAAAAAGTAGAGGAAACGCGGTACTTGTAGTCTTCGTTCTTGATGAACTCGACGACGATGTCTTTCTCGGGCTGGATCTGAAGCATCTTCATGACGAGGCACATGAAGGGGGTGGGCTTGCGGTTGCCGCCGTAGGTGCCGCCAAGATGGTCGAGCTCCATGGCCTTGTCCACCAGCGTCTCCGCGGTGAGACCGAAGCACTGCTCCTTCCAATAGGTGTTCTGGTAAATCTTCGACCGCAGGATCTTCTCCACCAGGTTCTGCGGGTTCGTCCCGTGGATGCTCTTCGCCGCCGGATCCGTCCGGTTCGCCATCTCCTCCTCCTCCTCCTTCGACGTCGATCCGAAGCTAGGGTTCCGGAGAGGGCGGGTGGGGCGTTTAGGGTTTTCCTTGATAAGGGAAGAAGAGTAAAGGGGGGAAAAGGCCGAAGCGCCGCTCGAAGGGAGTGATATTGGCCCAAATTATATAATTTTTAAAATATTTTTTAATGTAATATAATGTTTTGATATCAATTAAAAGGGCGACATCTCTAACCCGAGGGCAAGGGCTCGAATCTAAGTCAGCTCGAGGTTGAGTCAGGTTTGAGTTCAAGTCCAAGGCCAACTTGGTTTGTTTTTTTTTTTATTTTCTTTTTCGTTTCTTTTGAGAGAAAGACGTTTTAAGTTTTAGATGGCTCTTGGCTAAGTTGGGCCTGAAGCTTGAATTAAGTTTAAGCCCAAGACGACCTTGGCCCAAAGAATTCACTTATCTTTTGAAAGAAAAGGAGAGAAGCCGGCATCGCACTGTACTCTAATTACCTGTCCCAAAATTCAGAAATATACCACCTTGAAGCTAGAAAAACTGGTTGTTGGATATAGGAGCATGGTAAAAAAACCCAAAATTAATTTAATGTCAAATGGGCCGATGGGCCAGGTCGCCAATGTTAAGCAATAGGAACAGATAAAACCACACTCAATCTTAACCAAAAGACCGAAAGGGTATTCTTAGGCCCTCTGTCCCACACCCACTTTATGCTAGCTTGTGTCCCCCCACCTTTGTTGTGTTCCGATGTGGGACTAAATTATAGTATAACTTAACATGCATGATGGTTCTCCCTGCAATAAAATTTATTGAATGGTGACTAAACCTAAATTTTTTTGTGTTTTGTAGTTGTCCTGTTCTTGCTCATGTACCCCTGAGGCAGGATGGTTGGTTGCAGGATAATTTTGGGTTGGCTGCCCATATATCGAATGGGATTTAGTTGGAAGGATTGCAACAAAATTTCCTTTCAAGGGGCTCAGACTCCTGTGCCTCAAACTATGTACAGGGCTCCACCAATGGCCAATGGCTCAGTCCTTCCTCCAGCAACATAAAAGCATAAATGGCCTTCACTCAGAACCACCAGTATATCCTTCTGCTAGATGCAACGCCGATAAATTAGCAGGTATTCGAGTGGTTGCTAGGAGTCGAAGTAATGCACTTATCCTTGTGAAGGTGAAGGCTACCTTGATCCTCTTCCCTATCCATGTAGAAGCTTTGGCCATTCACAGGATCCTTGTGCCGGCTCAGTCCTTGGGGCATTTCTCATGTCATTTTTAAGTGATTGTGTGACTCTACTTCACATATTACAATGAAAACAAGCTGCTCCAATGGCATTTGAAAACTCCTGTGGTTGACAGTTTCCATCTGGTGAAGGAGAGTCCTAGCAAGTGTGGTTCCTAAAACGTCCTTAGGGAAGCCAATTACCCAACACTGCGGCTGATGCTGCTACTCCCATGCGACGGAGACTTGAAGGCTACTATTAGAGAATGGCTTCTCTTAATGCATCGTGACCATCAATATATCGAAAAAAAGAAAACAAAAGGTCATATTCGCATTCTCTCTGACTTCCATGTTGTGCACTCGATGTAATATCTAATGTACAAGACCTAGTAAAACAGAAGAAAAAAAAAGAGAGGAAAAAACTGTCGCAAGATGCCATTTTGACAGTTTGGAAGACCTGTAATCTGCTACAGACATTATTTGTGTACAGATGGGGTTATAATGTAGACTTTGTAGTTGCTAATTCATTTTTATGACGATTATGCAACAAGAACTGTCTTTATTTTTCACTATAAAACTCAACCTACCCATTTTGTAAAACATTTGGAACAGGCTTAGCCAATCTGCTAAGATGACTTCACAAACTTAACCCCATGCTAATGTGATTGATAACCAAAGTTAATTCATTAATTTCACATGTAATTAACTTATAGCTCTGCAGTAGATTTATAAGTATATCAGCATATAATCATATTCATATTGCGTTAGCTGATTTTATAATAAATCACTTTCAGATTCAGATCTAACCATGTGGATCCAGTCTGATTATTATATAGTTAAAATCAAGTCAAACCTCTAAACTAAACCTGACCAGTTTGAAATTAGTCATGTTAATCCTTTCATAATTCACACCCAATTTTGTTCAACCCGAATCAACATACTTAATTAGCTTTGTATAGATTTCATAGGCCATGACTCCTAACCTTAGGGATGATGAGTCGGAAACCTATACAGTGTGTACTTTACACCACGTAGGACTGTACAATCCTAAATAGCCACTAATTCTTCCATCTTAGAGAGAGATGGCTACCGTTATCTCGAAATGCACTTTGGCATCAAGTACAATTCTGTTTAGATTCCAAAGGTCCATAAAGTTGTACAGTCCTCTGCGATGCAAAACATACACAGCAGAGGACCTGAACTCTAGAGGTGGCTTAGATGCAAGTAATTTTTTTTAGATGGATAATTAATGAAATATAATTTTATAAAACAAGTTTTATAAAAAGGAAGATATTTTTTATAATATTTACTTTTCAAGCTTTCTGGCTCCTCAATTTTGACAAAACGAGTTCTATGAAACAAAGATGCCTGGATGATTTAGAAACATCAAAGGACCTCAAGTAAGGAAACAACAGTATCTTGATCCTGGATCCCAACGTAAGCCAAGACTATTTACCACATTATTTCATGATATTGCCCAGTGACTGTCATTTGGGCATATCATGCAGTAGGAGTATTATAGATGGCAAACAAAACCAGTCCGTTTCTATTAAAGCTGGATTAGGCCAATAACAACCAGCACTGCCAAGTGGCAAGCATGGAGCGAAAATTTTGCCCCCACCTATGCTCAACAACCACAATTTAGATGAGGTATTAACCCTAGCACTAGAATCACAATGACACGGAGAAAATAATGCAGCATCGTAATTAAAACAGTTCTCACAAAAGGTTTCCCTCATAAGCCATCACAAGGAACCATACTCGAGGCAAGAAACATAGGGAAATTCTTCTATATTCCTCCCTGAACGAACTAGTTTGTAGGTTGCCAAAAACTTTTCACACGTATGAAAAGAGAGATGATTGCTGAAAATTCATAGGAAGGCAGAAAAATATTGCCAAAAGAGACCAACAGCCAGCCAAAGTTTATCATTAGCACACTTTCTGAATTTGGCTTCTCCACAACATTGATGAGAATGAAATTTGGAAATTGGAACTTTTTGATGGCATATATATGTGGTTCGTCACTAGCATAGTCATTTTAGCTAGATCAGGAAGAACCTGATACCTCGAGTGATCTCCGATGACTCATGAAATGGTACAAGAAAAGAAAACTGGCTGCAAAAATTTCAAGAAGCCATGATCTCGAAAAGATATATTTCGACAAGGATGTAAATATCCGATCAGAATTCACCACTTATAACATGCACAAGCTTACATTGTTCTTATTATTTTTTTTATGCTCACCTTTGAAGAGGCACATATAATGGTATAGAAAGTTATCTTGAGATAAATAAAGTCAAGCCTACAAATCGATACGACATAAATACAGATAGGTCAATATCAGATTAGAACATTTACAAACATGGAGCCATTATTGTCACCTTTGGAGCTGGTCTGCAGCTGGATTGCTTGTAGCTGATGATGCTGGTGTCCTACCGTTGGGTACGCCATTTTCAACAGGTACTGGTGCTCCCCACTTACCCTCGGACTCCAAGGGCTCTATCACTTTAACTGCTCCATCTGTCAACCCAACTGCCAATTGATTCGGCTCTTGCGGGTGTGCAGCAATAACAAGAGGATACACTGGCAGGTTGCTGCAGAAATAGAAAGTAAGATGCCTGGTTAATGGAAGTTGAGTTCAATTAAAAAATTGAACTGTTCTAGGAGAGGCATTAGTAGCTTGAAAATGGAGCGCCATAAAAAAAATATAGAACGTAGAACAATAACTAATAAATAACTGCTACAGGGGAGAACATGTAAGTGTAATAGTTACTTGTAAAATCCCCTTTTCTTAAAGACATGAGAACATTGACAATTTTGAAAATGAAAGGAAAACAATTAATTCTTAAAATAGTAACAAATGCCATGGAATTGGGTTCGAAGATAAAGCCACATAATTATTTTACATAGCATTCACAAGGAATGAAGAAATTGATGAAATGATGGAAGACTTAACAAAGAATGTAGTCGAATTGAGAACAAGAAAACGGTTTTGGCCAATGTCGCAAGGAAGCAAAATGTGACAATATGAGTGGCACTGCCGAACTTTAAAATGCAACCTAATATTATACTAGATAAAGTTTTAAAAGATCATAGGTGTTCCTGCAGAAAGGTTGAATAAAACTTGACAGAAAACACGACTACCTGTTTGCAGTTGCCGGAGACATGTATGCCGATGGGGCAATTCGACATCTTAATCTCAAGTTATCAGCATCAAAAACACCGATGTTACCATCGCAAAAAGTAGCAAAGACCAGCTGGCTGTTGCATGCATAGGATGCATATGATATTGGGGCAGAAAGACTTTCCTGGGGAACCCACTGAAATGGAGATATATTTCATGAGATTCAGAACTCATCATGGAGCCATCGGTCTCAAAGACAATATGTTACCTGATGAACACGCTCAATTTTGGATGCATCATATATTGCTAGATGTGTTTCATGGACTACCAATAGTCGACTCTGGTCAGAATTGAACTGGACACGTGTATCACCAGCGGGTGCCTTCCCAGCAGGAAGTTGGATGGCCACAGATTTCTTTTTCTCCCATGTCTCAGTGTTCCACACAAAAAGCTGCATAGGTAAATTGTATTTGCAATGGCAAAACCAAAACATCCAAATGCAAAGTCAGTTTCATTGACTATCCCAAACAGCTACTTTAACTCAAACAAAAACCAAGAGAAAAAAAGAAAGAAAGAAGAAAAGATTAAATTGCTCAAACAGTTATAAAATGAAGGAAATGAAAATTGTACTCAAAACCAAAATTGATTCCAACAAAGTAAAAGAGAGTATCAAAATGCCAGAGCAAGCATCTTGCTGCTACCAGGCTAGGTCATAATGTAGTCTGCTGGGAATGATGGAAAGGCAGTGGTAGCAGCTAAATGGAGACATGGTTGAAGGGTTCAAGCCATCATTAAAGCATGCATGAGATGCACGTAATAAATGCTTGAAATCCCTAAGCAAGCACAGAGTCCTGAGTCTAGCACCAGAGATATGGACATAATGATAGAACAAATTAGCAATAAACATAACTGTGGCACAAAGGAAATTGAAATCAAAAGGTTGAAACTCTGCTACCAAGATTACTTAACCCCGAAGTGACCTGTCTCAACTTTAAAAAAGACTGGCGATCTAGCATAAAAATAAGAAGAAAATAACAATATGGAACTGCAATTAATTAATCATCTTATAAAAGCCAATTAAAGGATATGACTGAAATATAATAATCATTTGATAAGATAGGGCTAACCAACCATAAAGGGTAATGCATCTGGAATTAAGACTAGTAAGTCGTATGGATGATAAAGCAAACAGAAATGTAATAAATTATTTAGATATCTAAAACTCATACATTGGATAAATAATTAAGAGTGCACAAAGGCAATCAGAACTAGAGGAGCAAGTGTTAGAGCAAGTAAGACGGATGTTTTATACCACCAGGTGGCAGCAATAGTCCAATCTGCATGCTTATAACCATAATCATAACCATTAAGCCTTGTCCAACTATTTGGGGTCAGATTTGAATCTTAACATGTCATGCTTTCCTATTTGGTGCTACCTCTGACTTTATCTTAAGCTTTTCCTTGTCCTTACAGCTACCATCTATGTTACTTGATGTACTTACTCTTCCTGTGTCCTTCAACAAAGATATGAAGACCCCTCCTTACCAGAGCCAAAATTTCCTACATCCATTCTATACATTTGTAATCAACTAAATGTCTTACTGAAAACGCCTATATATTAACATAGGAGGCTATGGTGAAAATACATGCAATATACTTTACACATATTAATATGTCTTAGGATCCCACAAAATAAGAATATGGTGAGATATGGGATGATGTTGGAGCAAGAAAACATCACAGTTCAGTCTCTCAAAAGATAAAGAAATCTGGAAAGCTTTAAAAGCCAGTATTAAGATTAGAAATACTGAAGCACACCAGTGTACAACATATTATAATGTAAATGCTATTAAATCATGAACCCATAGCCAAGTGTTATGCAAGAGGGCATAATTAGCACTTTAAAGCCCTTTACCACAATAGCAGGAGAAGCAAGAATACCATAGAAAGACAGTGCAAATGAAAATTAAGTTTCATTTGCTCCCCACCACTCAGCTTTTCCCTTGTCCCCAGACCTCATTTTAATAGACCATATAAAGGATCACTTCCTGTAGTGATCCATCCTTACTAGACACAACCTCGGTGTAGGATGTACATCCTTAAATGCAGGCTAGATGTGTAGCCCCCCCAAAACAAAAAAAGAAAACGAAAAAAAGGAAATTTCACAAAGTTAGATTCTCTCACTGCTAAATCCACAGCATAGTCTAGTTCATGAATTTATAAACAAGAGGTTTTATCGTTCCTTCATACCACAATTTAAGTTAAGATATTGTTGCATGAATATATACATAGTACGTACACATCTGTCTGTGCATGTCTGTGTTTTTGATGCATTGCTGTACATAGAACATGAAATTTGTCCAGATTTTCAGAAATTTAAGGCCATGTTTCAAGATAGACAAAATGCAAGAAACCATTATTGTCACTCACCTGTGCATCAGCACCTGATGATACGAGTACATTAAGATTGTTGGAGAATGCTAAACCAGTTATGCATTTCTGATGACCTTTCAGCTTTGTTTTAACCTGACAGAAGTAGGGGGAAAAAAAATTACCAGCCGATAGTAATAGGAACAACAGCAACATTGTCACTGGTCAAAGAAAATTACCTCATCCACTCTCACATTGTATATATGGATGGTTGAATCTTCCATTCCAATTGCTATAATGTTATTGTCCTGTGGATGGAATGCTAAATACGTTGATGCTGGTGGGGGTGGCATGAATGTTGTCATTACCTGCAAGAGTATAAATACACTGCCTAGTCACAACATGCTTAGCCTTAACTATGTTTGCACATAATCCACAACATAGACGTTGCCAGTTTACCTTAAATGTCATCATGTTAAATAACGAAACCTTCCCACCGCATGCAGACATTACATATGAATCATTCTTTGAGAGTGCAATACAAGGTACTGCTTCTTCAGGGTTTGTATCTGACACATCATTAGTCATAAGAAGACCACTGCTTGGTTGCCAATGCTGTGGCACAACACTGGCCGTGGCCTATAGCCCACAATAAACTTAGTACCCTTCTTTATATAAATATTCAACATACATATAAAGAACAGAGAAAAATGCTAGCCAATTACCTTGCCACTTGGATTCTGTTCACTACGGCTCCACTTCCACAATCTCTGAACAGCGTTGGACCCTAATGCTAACAAGCCACCCCCAGAGTTTGTGTAAAGTAGTCTTGCAACCTATGCATGAGAAAGTGAGATTGTTAAACCAATAGAAACTCAAGATTTAAAATTCTGTGAGCATTAGATATAAATCAACATTGATTAGCTAGCACCTTGCTGGCAGAATCTGTGCTCTCTGGCATGGTAACAACTCGACATTGTTTTGGATTCAGAATTTCAGCCAATTCCCAGGGCTTAGTCTTATCAGGCAATTCTTCCGAAATTCTTGGCTTATCTATACTCCTAGATGATGGATCACCTCCATTCTACAAAAAATCATGAAACCATAAGTAAGACATTCCATATCATTACCCTTCCCCCCTCTCCCGAAAGGGGGAGGGGGGAGCCAAGAATAGTGTCATATGTCTAATGTCCTCAGATATAATTAGGCCAATGGAAAGCATCCCCTTGATGGATTTAATAAAATTTGATTGCAATACTTATGAAACAGATATTGCACATGAATCTGCATGTTCCCATAAATGGTTGCAGTAGCATAGGCCAGCGTTTTCCCTACCAAGGAGGCTTACTATGGAGAACACAGGGTCCTGGACATGAAGGTATTTTCCCATTCAGAGTGTTGTGCCAGGCAGAAATTGAAGGAGATGTACAGAATGCAGCTCCTTGAATTTGTTTGTGTGTTCATTTTAGAGAATTTTTATATATGTACATACATGTCTATAAGGACCAGAATTATAAACAAATACATATAAAATAGGCAAAACCTTAGATGTAATCTAAAAGCCTTTTATATGAGAGATCCACATCATACCAATGTTGCATCTTGCATGTGATGTGTATTATTTAAAGCTGGGTGTCATCAACAAGGGAAAGGATCCAGTCCAACATGTAGAGACTTAAGTGACAAAAAACACACCACTAGGATCCCAAACAAACTAAGCTTAGGGTTGTTTGGCATTGGCTTTGCTATGTAAAGAATGTTTTTCAGCTGAACTAGGGTTTCAAATGAACCTAAGCCTATATGTTCAAGCTCTGGTTTAACAAGCCTGAGCATATATGTATTTTTGCAAATCAGAATGTACTTAGAACCAGCTTGTATAAAACTGTGCCCCAAAGTGCAGCTTGAGTTTCACACACTGTTTGAATGAATGAGCTTGACAGGCTGATTAATAAGCGAGCCTAAGATGTTCATACGCAGCTAACTGTACGAACTGTAGCCCCACAGATCATTACAATTCAGTGCACAACGTATAATGGGCAAGGAATAGAAACATTTGAGTTAAAAAATAAAGGAAATGTAAATGAGTGCGTGAAAAGTGAAATGACAACATATGCAAATAAGAGGATCCTTTATGCTTGTCATGTGAAAGATATGCCTGGCCAAGAAAGCAAGAGGAATAATCTCAGAAGGCCTTAAATTTCACTCTCTTATTAAACATACAAGGATAGGAGATGGCCTTGCAGGAGAGTTTCTGTCTACGCGATCGACTCTGCTGATGTTCGGAGAGATGCTCGCAACCACAGGGGTGCCTGAAACCTGATTAAGAAATTTTGAAGGTCAGGAAGTCATTGTAGATCTCATATTATAAGTTTAGTTGTAAGTTGTAACCTTGATAGAAGTTGCTTCATATTGAGCTCTAAATGATTCAAAAGGTCGGCTTCCAAAAGCTCGCAGGGATTTAAGGCCATCCGCATTAGCAAGTATCTTAAAACCATTATCAGCTGTATTAACAGCAAGAAGATTTCCTTCCTTGTTGAATCTCAGACGTGGAACACTCTGAAGTAATTGATGCACCAATGTTAAAAGGATTGATTAAAACAAAATTCAACTCTACTATGGAAATATATATATACATATGTATATATATATGTACATGTATATGTATATAGATATATGTATATGTTATACATATATGTATTTGTTATACATATATGTATTTGTTATACATATATGTATATGTATATATCTGTAAATATATACATATATCTGTACGTATGTGTGTATGTATACTGACCGGGAGTCCACCCTCAGCATCTGTGCTTGTAAGCATGTTAACATTGTCCACATCCCAAAATTTTATCTGGTTATCTTCACCAGCAGCCAAAAAGTGATTCTGGGAAGTATCAAACTGCACAACACCTGTTGATTTTTTCTGGAACCCAGAATATGTCCTCTTTATTGCCCCTTCACTTTCATTCCACTCAACCAGGTAAGAATCCCCATCTTTACTAGTTCCACATGAGAATAATCTATACAGTGAAGAGAAACAGATGGGAAATGTATTAATTATTGAATTAAAACAACAATCATATTTACAAGGAATGGACACATCACCAAATTTGAATACAGATCTCTAAATATTGCTTCTCTTACCTACTCCCATCAGCACTATAGAGCATTGTAGTACACCAGCGCCCAGGAGCATCATAATCAACTCTAGAGCCCATGTTATCATATAGCCATGCCTTTATTTTCCCATCTAAGGAAGTTGAGAAGATGAACTACAAAGTCAAACAGAACAGGTTGTCAGAAAGGCATGTATCCAGATTGAAAAAAGAGACCTATTGTATATGATGGCATGCCAGGAGAAAGCTTCCAAGTACACTGATAAATCTAAAGAAAGAACTCAGAAATGTTCAGTTCAGACATAATTCTAACCTAGTCATGCATCCAGAAATCAATCTTTAATTTAACCAAGGATACCTGCTGAGGTTTAACTGCTAGTCCAATATGACCTAACATATCTAATTAATTTTGATTATTCGCCGATGCAATCAAATGAATAAAAAAATGCAGAATTCACTTACCAAATAAGCAAAAGATGCATTTTAGAAAGCCAAAAAAGGGGGAAAAATAACTGCAAAAAAAGATCATCTGAACATCATACTTCCATGTCTATACTTCATATATCTCATGAAATGTAACTGGATAAGTAAGAAGATTCTCGTGATGTTTATTTGTTGTGTTATTTACAATAGATCCAGATGAGTTAAATCATCAGACTTGCTACTCTAGATGCAGCAGGACCTAGCTATTATCACAAGACCACTTCTGTGCTTGTCTTATTTCTACTATTTGTTTCAATTAAATTGAGTTCTCTTCCCTTCTCTGTTGGTATGGTTTTACTTGATTGGCAAAAAGATACTTCTATGAGCTAAATATAGAGATGTAGGAACTGAAGCAAGCTCGAGAAGCTCAAATTGGAAAGGATGAAAAAACAAATCAGAAATCAAAGGTCACCACTATGAAAGCCTTTCTTTCCAGGTAAAATTCACCATCACAATAGCCCCTCTTGAATAATTATACATGATCTGAAGTTCCTAGGATATTGTAATTTGCAGAGACAAAGTACACAGACACACACAAAGTGAGAGAGAGAGAGAGAGAGAGAGAAAGAGAGAGAGAGAGAGAGAGAGAGAGAGAGAGAGAGGGTTAGGCTTTCATGACAAACAGTTGCCAAGAGGTGTTGGAAATAGAGAAGGTTTTGCCAAAAAAAGGAAACAGCTCATAATTCAAGAGCTAGTGTTCCATAAATTTTGACAGTAATACCATATTAAACATTTAAATTTCCAGCTAAGTATTCTAGCCAATGCATATATTTCATCATCTTTATTAATTACATTAAAATTTTTTAGATGAAAAATGCAGCTTTTATGTAAAATGAAGATTAAGTGCCATCATCATTTATTCAAATCATAATTTCTAACATTCTACTTGAAAATTCAGCTAGATGTTGTTAAGAACAAGATACCTGAATGTTCTCCTTGTGGTGGGGGCATACAGAATATACAGGTGCCTCATGCCCCTCAAAGACATAAAGCCTTTGTCCATTCAGATCCCAGACCTATAATGCATAAAATCTCAATTGGAGAAGGTAAGATAAGCATTAAAACCAACAGAAACAAAGAGAGGTTCTGCCAGCTCGAACCTTTATCAGCTTATCATCTCCACAAGTCACCACACATAGTTGTTTGCTTGGATGAGAAAATGCAATGTCATTGACTCCACCAACATGCGCATCAAGCTGCTAACAAAAGGGACTGTAAATACCACTTCCATCCTATACCTAGGCAGACAACGAGAACTTGCAACTGACCTCTAAAACTTGGTGTAGATCATTAGGTGCTTGATATGCATGGAGGTGAACCAAGTGTTTTGAAAACGCAACCCCTGAAGCCACAAAATCAAGATTAAAGCAAATGATAATACTAAAATAACTTGATGCTCACCAAGGGAGACTTGCCTATCAAACTTCCATCTGGACTCCAAGCAACTCGATTAATGGATATAGAAGACTCTTTCACAATAGCATTCTGTTCAAAAATAAATGAGAAAAGACAAGGATCGAGCAAAAGATTAACATCAGCTAGCTGAACTATATCAACAGAAAAACATAAATATTCATAGAAGTTTCCACTTCATTTACTAGCACAAACTACAAAAGAAGCTCAACGATTTACTATCTCATATAAAGTTTGAATTAATCCAGCATATGGAAGTGCCTTGTGCACCCGTATGAACAGCTGAAAGAGGCATTCTTTAGATAATAAAAGCAGAAAATAGATGATAATTAATTTTATCTTGTTAACCACATGGATGGTAAGCAAGATAACAACCTTAGAGATAACATGATGCAATGTACTTCATCTGATCATTTCATTACTGGACAAAATCAGCAGGTTAACAAGTACACATAGAATGCTTGAAATTACGATAGGATTTGTTTGGTGGTCATAGTAGACCGGTCAAACTCCAGCCTAGATCATTTTAAAATCTCTAGAAACTTCATTATTGTTCTATTAAGGTTTTTTTTTTTTGGTACACCGGTTCCTCACACCAAATGTAGATGAGTACAACCAAGAAAATCAGAAAGCAAGAGTTGGCTAAGCGAGTAGGGCATGCCCGCCTGGTTTCGCCAAAAAAAGTCCTTTGAGTATTGCGCCGCGTAGGAGGCCACCCAGTCAGCAACTGTGTTGGCCTCCCAAGACACATGCGTGGCCCTGAAGGAGCCACCGTCCCGTGCCATCCTCCGTATGTCATGCAGCAAGAATTGTCCATCTAACTCAGAGAGTCGCCCGCAGATCCCCTTGATCACTGTAGCCGAGTCACCCTCCAAGTGGATGTACTCCGCACCCAGCGTGCGCCTCGCGAAGGAGAACCCCTCCCACACCGCCCGCAGCTCCGCTTCAGTGATAAAGGTGTCGAAGATCCGTCGACCGCCAGCCGCCACAAACCTGGAATGATGATCTCTAATGATAAAGCCCACACCCCCCCTCTCGCCTCGCTTATCAGCACTGCCATCAAAATTCACTTTGAGAAAGCAAGGAAGTGGGGGCTCCCAGAAAACATAGACAAATCTGGTCACTGACTCAGCTGGATGAAAGACCTAGATGTCCCTATAGGTGCCAGTTTTAATGTATGAAAACCCCATTCTTTTTATTATATTTACATTCTATTATTTTCTATATAATAGTTACTTGTTACCACCACTATTATACATGTTGTAGAGCTATTGCCCATTTAGTTGCATAATGCAATTTGTGCTCTCTCCCAAATAAGGACTGCCGAACTGGGCCAAATCGACCCGGTGTGAAACCGGATTGGCTCGCCTATTACTTTCGATTCCAGCCCTATACCGGCCAGAACCCATACAGAACCGACCAAAACTGGTCCCTTACCGACCGGAACTGGCCAGTAAGTGCCCGAACCGGTCGGTTCGGTGCAAACTTGGTGCGAACTGACCGATTCGCACCGAGTCAACCCAGTTCCAAATCGAGTTGACACTGTAGACTGCACTTGATGCTTTTAAAAGCATCAGGTTCTCAACAGCATTTTGAAAGCTATTTTGCTCTCTCGGTTGCTTCCTCTTTCCAAATACTCCAAAAATAACACCGATTCAGGCTATCAGAAGAAAGAACCAAGGCTAAATAAGGTGTGCTTTTTAAGCAGCTAGCCATTCAGATCCTCTTTCAGATGGTCTCCTCCAGTGGCTGTGAGCGCATCTGGTCCACTTTCACCCTCATCCACAGCTAGTAGAGAAACCGTTTGATACAAAAGCGCCTCAATAACCTTGTATATATTTACTACAATTTAAGGCTGAGATTGAAATGGATTCAAGAGGAAGTGAAGCTCAAGCATATAGATCCGATCCATAGTAATTCATTAATGATGAGGATGATCCTATGATCGGATGGCTTGTGGGCCAACAGCAGGAGCCGGAGTTTGATGAGCGAGAATTGCCTCTACGACTAGCCAGTTTCATAGCCAGTGAGGCTAGGGTTGATGCAGGCCAATAGGCCGAGCATAATATTCCATGCGTTCTTCCAACGGATCAGCCACAACCACAGAGGAGCCAGTCACCACATGACTCCTTGTCCGAGACATCCTCTCAGAGATCTGATCAAGAGATGCTTAGCTAAGGCCACTACACTATCCGGTTGACTCGGTCAGGAGGGTGACATACATCCTCCCAGCATAGCCAAGCAGAGAGGGGCATGAAGGGTAAGAAAGTAGCTGTCCAGCACACCCAAAAAAAAAGGCACCTGCAGCCCCAATGAAGAGTATTGAGGAGGAGTCAGTACACTCAGATTTAGAGATCAGAAGTAGCAGCGATGACAGTTCTGGTGGTCATGGATCTGTCGACCAAAGAGAGAGTAGAGGATAGAATACCACTATTTATGAGACAATCGTAGGGTGGTCTTCGATTTACCGGTGAATCTCAATTTATGCATACTATACAGAATTGGGACCACGGTGCATGATCTGGTAGAGCTCGCGCGGAAACGATTGTATATAGAAGACGGACTCCTCGAGGTCATTCAGAAAATTACGATGCAACTGCAGATGACCTCGCACGTGGAGTAGGATCCATAAACGTATCTAGTTTCGAATCGTATACTGGATCCTATTATCCGCAACCACAGGCAGCCTATAACTTATACGAATACGGATATAGATATGGTGCGTCTGAGGCATTTTTCAGTAGCGACTATCCTACGCAGCCCGAAGCATCTTATGAGTCGGATTTTGCTGCCAGCATATTCAGATGGGCCCTTCTATAGTCGTATTATCAGCCAGAGGACACCTCTCAGAGCTATAGTTTTAGCGAAAGATCTGAAAATGTTTATAACCTGGCGCGCATTTCTTATGAGATAAACATACAAGACTACAACGTCGCTTAGTTAGAAGGGTGGGCTGATGTATCTCCTGACTATGCTGATGATTTAGATATCTATGAGAGGCATCGCCACTCGATCCGATTTTAGATATCGATATATATATTGAATTTTAAATGTATGTAATTGATTGTATTATTTTTTAATTTTTACATCACTACTTGATTTGAGGATATTTTATGTTGTTCATTTTATGATGTATATCATTTTAAAGTAATAAGATGCATCATCTAGGTTAAACCGAAATTATAGAAACATCAAAAAACATCAAAAAACATCAGAAATTTTTCAAAAAAAAAATCAAATTAGGCTTAAATTCATTGAAAAATTCAAAAAGAGCAAGTACCAATTAAATATTCTTGAAAACTCCCAAAAAAATGGGTGTGCCGGTCCGTGAACTAGCACACCCTACCCGTTCCGGTTTGATACGGCATCGCCGACTGGTACGAGTCTTGATACTAGTTCGGCGGACCTTGCTCCCACTCTTACTCTACAAAGAACATGGCATTAGAGCATTATCACAATAGATCTTTCATGCTGATCCATTTGATTAAAGTGTTACATCATTCCTATGCATATATACCTCCACCAGAGGATCTCTAGAAATTGCAATTTAAACAGCACCAACACAAAGTTGTTTGGCTTATGGCCACCATGACTGAGCATTCTTTAAAAGCTTGCATGGTTTGAAGATTGCTCTATGACTTTTTTGAGCTTGTTATATGGGATATTTAACTATCATGGATTTTTGACCACCTATAATTGAGCTACCATGTGCTAATCTCATTCCCTTTGACCTAGGAAGCCTCCTCCCCAAATTACCTATGTCAAGTTTGCGCAAATAAATAAATAAACCTTCACCAGAAGTTTATGCTGCTAACAACTATTGTTGCTTCTAAATTGTCTTCCAGTACTGTCACTTCCACTGTTGTTAACAATTTCTTGGACATTATAATCAATTGGCTTGTTAATGAACGGCTCTGCTGCATAACCATGACACCTGAATCAATCTATGCTGTAATACATGCCTCTACCACAGATATTGCCTCATTCTCTACTTAGAGAATGCCAAATTTTGTTTCTTGGCGCTCTGGCCATACTTAGAATCTTGATCCAAGTACATCTCTTCACATGACATACAATATGTACTTATCAGCTCATCCTTTACTACTGTCAAGGTTACTAGAAAATGCCACTACAGAGGTATCCTTCTTTCTATTCATACCATAATATTCTATAGACCCCACTCCAAAAAAAGAACCTCTCACTTTCTTCATGTGCTTAAGCTTGCCACTAATACTTTGGTTATTAATCATTCATCAATTTATGAATTACACTTTCCCCGCATTCCCTGCGTGGGGACGCATTTCCCCGCGCGCGGGCGCACTGCCCCGCGAGCCCGCGTACCGGTGCGAATCGGTCCGGTTCGCACCACTACAATACAGTACCGAACTTGTACCGGTGCAAACTGGTCCAGTTCGCACCGGTATGCCTCTTTTCCGCTCGGTTCCGGCCGAAACCGTTTTCCACCGCTGTACCGGACCGGTCCAGTACGGGTTGAACCGCCCGATATGGGCCGATTCAGCATACCATGGGTACTGCTAGAGAGTCATTAAAGTGAGCTTTAAAACCCTAAAGGCATTGTCCTATTTGAAAAGGTTACCAACAGATAGAAAGCAAGACGCAAATTGTCTATATGAGGCGATATGCTGAAAAACTGACACTAAGGGGTGCTCAACAATGCTAATAGTGGCATAGCTATTTAATGTAATGGCATGATGGCCCATTTGACAGTTCAATATCCCAGATACAATCTTTGAAAATTTGCAACAGTCTCAAGAAAATGGCATTTGGACTTCAATACTTTAAAACTCGAGGAAGAAACATTGCAGCTACGAAAATTTTCATTAGGAATGCGATTCAATTTATGAAATTAAAGATTCACACACCAATGAGCATGTCACTGCACAAAGGGATTGCATGCAATACAAACCTTACAGATAATCGAGGCACAAGCTCATAGAAAGAATAAATAATAAAACAATGGAGCACAAATTTAAAAACATACACGGTGGACTTGTATGCTGACTACCATAATAGAAGCAAATATTTATAGTTGAGCAGTGTTTGATGCATGCATATGCCTGCTGGATACTATTACCATGGCACTAGCATTTTTAAGAACAGTGGAGAGGGCGAGGGGGCTGACTAGCATTAGCGAATCAAAGTGTGTTGCCTACAGGAACTTGAGAGATTAAGATATTCTTATTGTAAAACATTGTGAGATATGAAACATTACAACTCATATCAATTGCTGAAGTTTTTAAATTTATACAACAATTAACATCACATTCTAAAGTGAAGTTCTCGCCATTAATCAAGAAGTGAAAAACCATAGAGCAAAAATGAAATGCAATTCACGAGGGCTTCTTAATTTTTTTTTTAAAAAAAAGTAGTACTATTTTTTTTTTAAAAAAAAGAGTAGTACTATTTTTTTATCCACAGTTCTTTGCAGAAGTATGATGAGGACCTGAAACTGCGGTGGAAAAGCTGCCAAATCACATATTTTGAATGGCTTTGACACCAATCTCTCTCGTAAACCAACTTCCCAAAGTGTAACCTCGCCATTTCCAGAACCCACTGTGTCAATATTACAAGAAAGAGCTAATTTACATGTGATATAAAAGTTATTTATTCATAGTAACTCAAGCAATCTCAAATCAGAAAGATCACCGTACCAAGAAGTAGAGTATGATGGGTAGGATGGAAGTCCATGCTAGTCACGTTGGATCCTTGTGTCAATGTACAAACTACGATTCTTGGCAGGTCATCCAGTGACCATGGAACTTGTGGATGAGGTACAGGATATGTAACCTGCATTGAAAAGAAGATATGAGTATTATGCATGCAAGAAATAAAGCTTTAGCGGATGACAAATTATGCTAACACAAAATGCCTAGGATGACAAGTTATGGTAACACAATATGACTAAATTTGGATGTATTAATATTACCTCATCCATAGGATGCGCACCAGGCCTCAAACGTTTCATTACCTGTTCAGATTCAGCATTCTGATAGTCTGTCATACTGAGTGCATTTGGAGGAGTTCGTGGGCGTTTCAAAATGGAAACTGCTGAAGAAAAGAGATCGCGGTATTATGATTTCTGAGTAATATTGTTATACATGGTAACAACCTACAGCTGCTGGGAGACAAACAACATATGAAAGGAAGACAAACACATTGGTATTTTCCAGATATATTGCCTAATATCAGGATCCTACTATAAAAGTTTTATAGTTTGAAAATTCATGTTTTGCATCTTTAGTACTTACAAGTTCAATAGATATTTGAAGTTAAGTGATCAAGTTAAACGGAAGCAAGTTCTAAATAACTTACAACTTTGGATTTCTCAAAAGTAGGAAGCTCTTAGACACAATGTTTGAGGTACTAGGGTGCAACCAACCGCCTACTGGCATGGTGCATATTGCAGTACACCCTTGTCTCAACTCATGATTCATCAGTACACCTTTTTAAGCACATAGTGCATACCTTGGTACGCCTCATTATGGGGCATACCATAATGCATTACAGTTGGTTCTTTGAATCTTGCTTTTTTTATCAATCATGACTATCCTTATTGTAGTAATTATAGACTTGAAGAAACTATTAATTAGGTTCAAGGAATGTCACCATCCTTTTTCACTCCTAGTTCATTGACTTCCAACTAAAGGCGGATTTTGATGCTGTATGCCATATTTAGGTCAACATCTTGGCATGAAAGGTGAGATTTGACCAACTCTCAGGTGCATTCTATCTAAATACATAGATATGAATGCAGAGTCAACCTGATCCCTATGCTACAATCACTCATTTTCTGAAAGCTGTTAATAATGCAGTATGGAACATTTATGTGAAGGCAATCCCCAGGAAATTCCTATCAATTTCTGATGGATAACAATCCATTTTCTTGCTTTTGCTCTTTCTCTAAATCCATTGCGAGGGTCCAGGCATAAGACTGAAGTTTACATGTGCCACAAAAACATGCAGAACCTTGATCCCTAATCAGACCACTAAGGATAATCAAATCGATAGATGCAATTCCCAAGAGATTTAGAGGTTGTCTCGTGCGAATTCACATAGTATACGTGGCCAAAACAAAAAATCAAGTTGGAGGAGGATACAAACTAGCAGCTAGCACAATATGCCAGCAGATCATTAAAAACAATATTTTAAGTCCATAATAAGGCTCTCTTTTTAGGTTTTCATCGCCCAGCAGGAAGAAAATGATTTCCGACTATTTTACAAATGATCGAGCTATAATTTGAAAACATTACAGCTGGTGCAAGAGCTTTATAGAATTGTTTACACTGCACTATTTTTCGACATGCTAAACATAAAACACCAAAGCATTATTGACTATTAGAATAGTTTCACAAACCTCATGAATATTGGAATTACATTTTATGGACATCAGAACATAATCAAATGCCATAGAAGATAAAGTAGTAAGCACTTTTCTGTATGTGACACTATAGTCAAGAATCACCACCCAATATAGCACAATAATGAAGAATGAAAAAACAACAAAATTCAAACCTTGGTTTGGTGGAACAGGTATTGATGATGCTGTTACAACAGCAGACTGAACAGATGATGAAGCAGCCGCATTAGCCATCCAACCAGCTAAAGCATTTGCATTTGCAGCTGCCGCAGGAGGTGGGAAAGGCTGCATGAATGAGAACATGAAAATAAAATCAATCTAAGCATTTTGTGACTTTACTCCTTTGTACCAATTGCAGTGTTAAAAAGCAACATACCGCATGAGCCCCAAGTGGTGTATATGTGGCAGCAGCTTTTGGAACAGCTGCAAGTGGAACAGAGACTGGTGAAGCACGAGCTCCATTTGGAGGAGCACAAGTATGATCAGTGAACAAGGTCTTGATGTCAGGATTGGGTCTTGGATTCTTGCAGAGCTGATGTTGCCAGTTCAAACTGCCAATATAACCAGTTAGCATATTTCAGCAATCAATTCAAGTATCTAAGTCCTATTAACATTGGTTAGTAACAAGAAGAAAGACGAATCTAGCAGGTATCTTATGCATTACATGCACATCAAAATGTGCAGTTCTTTTGAGAAAAGAATGCATATATTCTGTTAAAAGTAAGAAGATTAAGAGCACTATGAGAGGTGTTTTCTTCTTTGTCCAACACTTCCCCTACCTTTGGTTAATTAGAGTTCGCAAACGCGAGGCTTTGAGAGTGGGGAAAAGTAGCTTCTCTCGAAAGAGAGGATTTGCTTCAATCAGTTTTTTGAGCTCAATCAGCATGATGCTTCTTGCGGATTTGGTGTCACCATATTTAGACAATTGTTCGTTTTCCCTGCAGTCATAATTGATTGTCAAATGAATTTATTGGTAAAACACATAATATATAGAAAAGATTTAAGGTGCAATTTAAACATTTATAAATGACAAAAAAGAGGCTATAATATGGAAAATGAATTCATAATGAAAAGAATTCTGTACAAAAATGTATGAAGGATCCAAAACAAAGACATCTCACAGATTTGTAATAAGGACTCCAAATAGCCAGACCCAATTCAGCAAGAAGAACAGCAACCACATTCACTTGCATACAAACAATACAACATGACATTCTTGCAATAGATTATGCATGTAATTTAAAATGACGCTCTTACTTTATATTCTTTCTGAAGCAGCTGCTAACATTGTAGGCCATTATTAAAGAGTTTATATATTCAACTATTTTGATCTCTTTAACAACAAAAACCAACAACAGGAAGAGTCCAGCTAAAGTTTAAGGCTCCAAGCTCTAGAACTATAGGTCAATCAGTAGTTATCCATCCATCCCTCTAAAACATATTACCAATATACCCCATAAGAAAAATGACTAAAGCACCCCTACAGAGCAAGGAAGTGCAGTCAAGGCTTTAAATGACCCAAAACAGCTTGAAGAACCATCAGGTTAGGCCTATGCAAGGTCTGTAGTATCGGAACCGGCACTCATGCCGGTAGGCCGGCGGTATGGTACGATACGGTACCGTGCCATCCTATCCCAGCGCATTACCGAAAAAGAAAAACTAAAGGAGGAGAGGGAGGGGGAGAGACAGATGCTAGGAGAGGGAGAGAGGGGGCTCAGAAGCCCTCCTCTCCTCCTCCGGCCATCCGCAAGCCCCGCTGGGCGGAGCCTGTTTTGAATGAAACAAAGGCTCGAAGGAGAAGAGAGAGAGGGGGGGCGAGAGAGAGATCATGAGAGAGGGAGAGAGGGAGGGCGAGAGAGAGATGCCAAGAGAGGGAGAGAGAGAGGGGGCTCGGAAACCCTCCTCTCCTCCTCCGATCGTCTGTAGGCTCCGTTGGGCGGAGAGAGAGAGGGGGCTCGGAAACCCTCCTCTCCTCCTCCGATCGTCTGTAGGCTCCGTTGGGCGGAGCCTTGTTTCGCATGAAACAAGGGCTCGACCTATTTTTTTAACTTTTTTGCTTCTTTAAGTGAAATTAGCATATCTAACCCACTCTGTCTCCCTCTTCCGACATCTCTCTTACCCCCCCACCTCTCCCTCTCTTTATCCCTCCCTCCCTCTCTGTCTCTCTCTCTCTCTCTCTCTTTTCCTCTCTTTCCTTCTCCCTCTTCCCCTCTGTCGCCAGTTTCTCGTTTTGCTTGCCATAATCATCCCAGCTTGCCGCCTATGGCTCGGCACGCCCCAAACCAGACGGATCAAGTTAAGTTAGGTTTCCCGAAATGCCCATGTATATTAGATTTGAACTGCAAGCTTATTGTGCATGAAATATAAAATACGATGCCTACATACCTTTCTGGCATTAAATTAGATTCAAGTTGTCCAAGTGCAAGTGTAGAACTCGACAATACTTTCAAGTTTGGGCGAGACCAATCAGGACTTTCCTAGCTAATTCAAGATAGGCTCAAGTTAAGGGTGCACTGAAGTAGGATCATCACATTGACTCCTATCAGCCAAGCATGCATCAAGTGTCACATGCTAGCATTTAACATTCTCTACACACTAAAAAGGTTTCATAGCAAAGAATGGAAATTAAAATGAAACAAGAACATGAAACATGTGGTTTTTATGTGTTTTGGATATATGAATCTATGGACACATATACACTGAAATATTAATTAGATACTCCCATACTTTTGAGTGAATAGTATTTAATTTCACATAAGAAACCAACTAATTTTTTAACTAAAAGAAATAGATGGTAGCAGACAACGGCCCTTGGTCCAATGATGAGACTGCTCTACTGTGACCTGAGTGTCCCAAGTTCGAAACATAGAAACAGCTTCGACCTCTCCTTTCCATGCAAGAGTAAGGCTGCGTATGTTTAACACACCCCAGACACTGCAATCCGGGAGCCTTGCACCTGGACGCCCTTTTTCTTAAAAAATGGATAGTAGTATTATTTGATTAAAACATGAAGGATCTTAACATATGTTAGCTTGGTTGTACTCTTTCTAGGCCTTATTTCATCAGAAACAATTAATGTTATATTTCAAACCATTGTCCAGCCTTCAGAATGAATAAAAACAGTCTTGCTTCCAATAAAAATCCACCTTCAAGAGAGATTTCCAGGTAAAAATGGTAATTCATCATAAAACCAAAGAAGATTCCTATTTAGCTGGGCATTCATGGGCATACAAAACTATTTAGGGCCTAAATCAAATGCAACTATTTCTTTCTCATTCATTTGATTCTTTAAATGTTCTTTGATACTTCATTATATGCTAATTCTGTTATCCAAAGACATCCCGTACATAGTATTAATGCCAATGCTCAATAAATATTTGAAAATAATAGATAACAAAACGATGCAGGGATAAAACCAAATTCACCTAAAATTGTCGAGTGTGAGAAGCTGTGTAATTTCTTTATACAGCTCTTCATTGAACGTCGAGAAGACCCTAAGATCCTTCACCAGTATCTCAACTGCCTTTTCCCTATCATGCCTGAGCAAGGAACAAGTATTTTTTTCCAAAAAAACGACCTTTTTGACATTAAAAAAAAAAAACATAAAGTCTAACGACGAGACAGAGGAATCAGGAATCAAGACAAAACCTGTCTAGAGCCTCCAGATATTTCTGTTTCCTGATCTCGAAAAAAATCTTCATAGAGTATCTATTATCATCCACCTTGGTGAAACCGGAGAGATACGTCTCCACCTCGTCCCACTCTCCAGCAAGCGCCTTCTCCTCGAAGTACTTCATATTAAAGAAGAAACCCGACTCCTGCTCGAGCCTGCCATCAGAACGTATCGAAATTCAAAACCACACCAATCAAAACCTCGAAACCAAAAAAGAAGAAAAAAACACAAATGTTTTCCAAAGAAAACCAAAAAACTCACTTGTGGACGGATTCCTTGAACTTCTCCTCATCCAGGAACTGGAGTATGAGGAACACCAGCTCCCGGCTCAACGACGACATTTCGCCTCGGATTCAGCCGGGAAACAGACAGGGACCGCGTGAAATCGATATCTTGGGGGAAAGATAAGGGGAAAAGATCGAATTGGAGCAGGGGAAGGGAGGGAGAGCTGGAAGAGGACGGATTTGGAGTGGGAATTTGGGGATTTTAGGAGGGAAATTTCAGGATTCGGGGGGGTCGATGTGGGCTAGGGTTTGAAATCCCATCTCACGGAAGCGAGAGAGAGAGCAAGGGACGGAAGCTACGCGCGCGAGAGAGAGAGAGAAACGGGGGGAAAGGAAAAGCTGCTGAGAACAGGCTTAGACTTCGTCTCGCTTTCTTCGATGCGTTTTGCAGTCCTCTCCACGCCCTTTTCACTGACTTATCGGTAATAAGCCACTCAAGTTATTAGATAGGACCACTTGATTATATGATAAGTAGTTGTGGGGTGCGGTGTCCGTTTTCGCGGATTCGAAGCGATCGTCTCAAATCGGGTGGATATTCTTAATAACGTCCGCCCCACCTGCGCTGTCGGGAGATGACTTTCTCTGCAGGATTGCGAGTCGGAGCACGATAATTTCGTGATACTTTCGTTGAAGTGCGTGGCCGACGGCTAGGTTGGTTTAGGTAGCTCTTGGATCAGCTGTTTAGGTTAGAACAGAAAACTCAATTTTTTTGGATTTTTTAAAAACTACCCACTGCAGATCTACCCAATGGATAGGGGCCCACCAGACTCCCGGAGATGTAAATCCAACTTAAAATCAAAGCCCTCTTGTTGAAGATTTTCTGATAGAAATTCTTTGATGGTTTACTTTGAGATAAGGCTAACAAATATTTACCATATCATTTATCATGTGGAATGTATGAGCATTTCTAAGAAATATGAGGTCATATATTTTCTTTGCTACCGAACTAGAAATCTTGATTTTTACTTTTTTTTCTTTTAGAAAATGCTAAATATCATCAATTTATTGCTCAATCTAATGTAGAAATTGTGGATTAATCAAAATTATTCGGGAGCCAATATCGCCATCTATTTCCTATTGATTCTCGATCGCTATATAAGATTGTTGAACTAAATAGTAGCTAAATCCATTATTTGAAAGCACATCTATGATACAAAATGATTCATCAAATTTGTATAATCATAACTTGATAACTTATGATTTAATTGTTCCACATTTCATTTTTCACGCTAGCATGTAATCTAATTAGTTTTTAAATGCCACGAGGCGAATCCAAGCTACCAAAAGGAGGTTGTATCGTATAATCAAAAAAGTATATAATTAATAAGATTGGAGTAATGCATGACAAAATTGCGATTAAAAGTATACAAATCATTTAACATGTGAAAAATAAGTGTTTTGAATACTAAAATTGAGTTCTAAAATAATTTATTCTCAAAATTGTCAGGGAACAAATCATTATGAACTTTATTTTACAGTGCAGTGAAGTGGAACATAAAAACTATGCATGGGGGGGATGATCCAAAGGCTGTCTGCTGTTGTGATGAAGACACACTCCCAGGGCCATTCCGGCTAACCAATGCTACCGGACCTGTTTCATGGCTTGCATCAAGCGGCACGTGTGCCAAAATACCGAATATCTCCCCTCTCATTAAATTATCGCGAAAAAAATGAGAGTAATAAAAGAGTGAAGACAAGGACTGGTGTTGGTTGGAAGAAGCGACCTCTGACCGGAAGCTGAATCTCGGAAAAGGGTGGGACCCACAACGGGTGGATGGATATATTAAGAGCTTGGAATTGAATGGGAACACGCGTCTTCGGTTATTTGTACGGTTCCCTACAATGCCGTCATGGAGTAGAATTCGGCATTAATTGCTCCGATTTCTCCTACGATATTGAGAGAGGTAACTAGAGTTTGGGTCATGGTATCCGGTGAGATATGGTGGATTTATCGAGCATTTACAGTCACGAAGAAAGATGCCCATGCCACCAAGATGGCTACCCAGGTAGAGCGGAGCTTTGTTTCTACCGAGGTGATCCAAATTCGAAACACGCGGACGTTAATTAAATTTGAAGATCAAATATTCCATGTCGGAACATTTTCGGTGAAAGCGCTACTGATCTGTTGGTATCGAGGTAGCGCCGAGGTGACATACTCACACCTGGATAATGAACCCAGTAGAGAAAATTCACGAGTCGAAGAGGGTACGTGGAAACTTGCGACCTACATGGAATATTGAAAGGAAGGCTCAGTGGGGGCTGCTATACGGATGAGATTTTTTTCTTTCCTTTTTCTATTTTTTTCTCAAAAAAAAGAGAGAGAGAAAGATGCCTATCAACCGCCGCGGATCAGCTCACCTGCGGTGAGCGAGAAGAGCTACTGGTTGGTGACTTGCGCCTTCATGGGTCATGTTATCCACGTAAGGCTTAAATCGTATTTTTTGGCAGAAAAGAATGGTTGATTTTTTTTTTTCACGGCACTAAGATTGTACAAAAATCTCTAAATATTTAAAAATTCTTCAATGAACATTACGTGATTCAACGGTGAATCTGTGTGAAAAAAGGTGAACACGTTTTTAATGCGTAAGATACAACCTTTGTCCATCCATGTATCATGTAGCAGCCATTGACAATTATGTAGGACAGACTCGCAGCATTGGATCTCTCAAGTTGAGGCTCAAAATTACAGAGGATTCTTACTTGAAAGAGTCCAGCTATTCTATTCTAAATTTTTTTTATACGGTCCAATGAAACTGATTCATCTCATTATCTCTTTAACTTTATCTTTTTAATATATATATATATCACCACCATATCCATCATGTCTCAAGATCCTTGACTTGCAATGTTGCAATGTCAGATTAGCATTTGGCACATGAGATTCGAGCAACAAAAACACAGGTTGTGGTTTTTTCAAGGAGGCCATGGATTCAGAATTTTCCTTGGATCCACTGGTGATCTAGTAGTATAATAGTAAGATGTTGCTCGAACTATCTTGAGATGTGTGCTATCGAACTAATTGTTGAATTAAATTAAATATTTTAAAATTTAAAAACTGCATGCCAAACAAAGAAAGCCGCGGCCAACTAAGTATTTGACTTGGTCAACGGCGAAGTAGCAAATATCCACGCGCAAGCAAAGAGGCAAACATGGAAAGATTCCCAAAAAAAGCAGACCAAGACAAGTGTCATGCATCCACGCGCGCGCAAAAGCAAGCATAGAAAGGCTCACGAAGAAGGAAGGAAGCATGGGCTGCCAAGATGCAACAAGCCACAGGATTAAATGAGCAAAAGAAAACACGTCATTAATCCGCGGGAGGAGAGTCTGCTTCTTTTGATGTGCTTGAGCCTATATAAAAGGGCTCCATGGATCATTTCATACACAATAAAAAATTTCTCATCTCCCTATTCCAAGACCCTATATAAAAATGGCTCTAGGGATCATTAGAGAGAAAAGAAATAAAGAAAATTTTTCTTCTCCTCATAATTTTAATTATTTTTCTGAATTTCTTTTCAGTTATTTGCAAGCGTGAACGTGCTCTTCTTTCTTCCTTGGAGGCGCACTGATGGGAAAGACGTAGTTCTGTACTGAATTATCGTATCTCTAGGAGATCCATGCCAGCGGACCCATACGTGGGGCATAAACTTTTCTGGGACAACGCGTCAGCGTGCTTCGATCCACAGGCCATCTTCTTTCATTTCTTCATTTTATTATTCTATTGTCAAGTTAATTATTTGCTAGTTTATTCTTCTTTTTTACTATTTTTGAATATTAAAAATATTGAATTATTAATTTATCAATTATATTTGTGCATCTAGGCTAACACTAAAGATCCATGCTGATCATTCAACGTGCATCGTGCATCATCATATATCAAAATAACAAAGAGGACAGATGCAACCATTTGATGGCATGTCAACTTAAGAGCCCAAGTAGGAAAAGGTGGTGTGAGAAATAATAGATGGAGTGTTAGACTGGCCTTGGTTTCACCAAACTCCACTAATGTCTTACCATCTTTTGCTAGACCGGACTTGAGACATGCTGGCTGGAAACTTTACACAACAGCCAATCCACTCAATTTTAGTCCTGTCAGAATCTCCTTTACAATCCAGCACTTATGAATCATGGACAAATGAAGGGTGCTTGGAATACCACTCATTCGCATTTTGAAAGCTCACATCTTGTTCTCTAGCACCGTAGGGTGGACAACCGCGCTGCCAAGAGAATTATTCCCAACATTTGTAGGCACCAAGTGGCAGTGCATTCTATTATTGAACCTCATTCACCAAATATTGTGATTGATGTATGTGGGAGAGGTGCAGGAATAATCTCTCCTCAAAGCTTGCTCATACTGGGCATAATTGAGTGACATGATTGAGTTTGGACATGATTGGAACCATCGTGTAAATCCACTCACTGATGAGTTGAGTTTTAGAGCTTGATGTGTCCAATCATAGATGATGACTAAGCCAATTGGTACGATTTGATCTCAAATCGATGTGACCCAAACAAATCCATTTACCTTGAAGGCCAAATGCTGCATTTGGGATGGACAAGTTTTACTTAAAAAAAACGCAACAGAAAATGCCAAAAAAAACAGCTTTGGACTTCTCTTTTTTTTCCTTGACTAGAAGAAGCTAATACCAGTCTTAATACTCATCCCATCCTTGATGGGCCTTGGACCTTTCATAGGAGAAAATAAATTGTGAGCACTAGTACTAGTCACAAGAGGGGAGGAGGGGCTGTGCATCTCCCTCTTGATGTTTGAAAAAGTTAGTAGGTCGTGAGATCATAGAAAAATTTTGTGAAAAGCAAATCTTCTTGGACCCTTCATAAACATCTTTCCCATGAATCAAACTTTGTAATCATGTATTTAATTTTTGTCAATAATAATTATAAGTTCAAATTCATATATAATATATATTTAGTGAACAAAAACAAGCCAGAGCATCGAAGCTGTGAGGAAGCATCCTACTTCACTTCTATTCTCTTTATCACCTTATCTTCGGGTTCAAAAGAAGTCTTCGAGCTTAATTTGTTTGCCTCGTTCTGCTAGCTAATTACGGACTAATCATGTTGAGTTGGGGCTAATAGCATGATATAGCAAATTCGTATCATATTGATATGTAGTTAACTGATAGCTATTAACTCAACTGTGGCACCCTTTTCTAAAAGCCTTCCCTTGTGGGGAAGTCTAACATTCAAACGCTAATTAATAGTGGCACATCACTACTATATTGATCAAATAAAATAATGTGCAATACTTATGAAAATTAATATCAACAAGTCGATCATGTTGAGTGTAATATAATCCAAATGACCCTTTCTTTTACCATATTGCTCTTTTTTTTTTCAATTACATCATGTTACTTGCATCACATTCTTATTTAATAAGGGAATTAGAATATGTACTTAAGATTTTAACTTGTTTACGATGAGTTGAATTTTGAAGCTTGTGAAGTTAGATGAGACATTAAGACATGCAAAAAAAGTGATGGATATGGTTCAAGTAGCTCTTGTTATGATCTCTCACTTTTTTCTTCCACTATATATTCTATGTTTCTCCAAGTAAATTATATATGCTTGTAAAAATTATAAGTAGGTTGAAACTCTCTATCCGACTAGAATGACAAAATTAACAAAGGTTTACGGGAATTTTAAAAAGACATGCTATGGATCTAGGAAAGAATGTGAGGCAGGAGAAAAAAGCTGAAAAAATATAGATCACGGGTTATTAGAAAAGTTTACTTGGAAAGCCACCCAATCCATCTCTTGGGAAAGCCTCTATGTTTAACGAGATTAATAAGACATTCAATGTTTAGCTTATTAAAAGCCATTGAACGATCAAACTTACATAGGATATCCTCAGAATTATTCTTCTTGGAATGATGAAGGATCTCATTTGCACATAAAAATACTGTCAAAGATAGAATGCCCTCGATGTAAGCAGTTTGCGCTTCATCCACTAGAGAGTTCAAGAAGGGCCTAAGTTGATTGGCCAAGACTTTGGATATAATTTTTATGCAGTTATGAATTCCAGACTTTGGATACAACTTCGCCGAGAGATGGACAACTTTTATTAAACGTGAAAGGAGATTTTTGACACATCTTTTTTTGAAAAGAAAGAAGGATTGGAGTGTGATAAAAAAAAGAATTAGCCATGGTGGTTTGAACCGATTGAGAGCATAAGAAGTCTATCAAGTTCAGCCAAAACAGAGCATTCTCTATGATTGTACCAAGTTATTCTTGCCCCTTAAGGGGGAGACATCTATCAGCTGTAAGGATTTAATCAGATCAAAGAAACCACAATGAGGTTGGGCAGTAGTACTAGAATTGAATACAGTACTAGAATATTAGATAATAAAATTCAATATAAAAAATTCAATATAGTATTAGAATATTAGATATATAATTTGCACTACAAAATGTATACGTAGCCATGCACACACCTCCACGTATCTTAACACCCCGTATTCGTTGGAAACGTTATGTGGGCTCGCTTTCTTGGCTTTTCTCATTATTCACGGCAGCCGCATGTTTATCCAAATCCTCCAACAGCTCGGTCCACCAACCCCATTTACTCGCGATAACTCCAAAAAAAACGCTTCTCCAACATTCTCTTTGGACTCATTCTACCTGTTCGATAATATCACTAAAAGAAACGCCACGCTAATATCATCGAAATAACGTCAAATCACAAAACATGAGGCTCGGGTATTTCTCGTGATCCGTGTCCTGCCCACCATCCTTTGATAGATGAAAACGTGGCAAGTTGGTAGCCGTACCAAAATGACACCTTGATAGGCATAGGGCCATGGGTTTTAGATAGGTTCTGATGGAGATGGAAGGGCATAAAGCTTTGGACCACACCCTTTCTAAAGGCCAGAGAGCTTTTGTGTACGCTTTGATTTTTCTCCTCTTGCTTCTCTGGCCCCAACTTTTTCCTATAAGATAGGATGAGATTATAAATGCGAAAACGATGATCGTTCTGAAAATTTCTATAAGTAATAATCTGGAGTTTTAGTAATTGAAAGTGATATTGCTCGAGCAAGCGATGGACCTCCTCGATTATGTCATTTAATGTTCTAATGGAGATAATAGATTCAACTAGTTTCTTTTGAAGAAAAACTATGACCTTTAAAATGGACTTTTTTTTTTTTTTTTGTACAACGACATCTCACACATAACGGATATAGATGCGGCCAACAACAAAGTCAAAAAACAAAAAGCTACAAAAAAGCCCTGGCAACCCACTGTCCAACCAGACAAATCCACCAAAGTGATGGGCTGCAAAGGAGGCAACCTGTCAGCAACCTAGTTGCCTTCCTGTAGACGTATGAGCCCTGGCAAGAGTGGCACTCCCCCAACAATCTGTGAATCTCATAGATCAGCGACCGATCCTCAGCCATGCATCTTCAACCCCGGATCCACTCAACCACCGTGACAGAATCCCCCTCAAGGAAGATGCGGTCCGCACCGAGCACCCACCTCGGATAGCAGATACCCTCTCAGGCTACTCTAAGCTCGGTACATGCCACTGACGAGTCAAAAATCCGCCGACCCCCCACCGCAACTAGTCTGGCGTCGTGGTCTCGGATGGTGAAACCTATACTGCTGCATCTCCCGTCATCAGCCACACTGTCATCGAAGTTCATCTTGAGGAAATTAGAAGGTGGGGGCTCTCAGGAGACAAAGATTGTTCTGTATGCTACAAAAGCAGAATGGCCCCCCAGATTTTTCTAGTCAGCCTCTTTTAAGATGGACTTTGTCGGAAGTAATCGAAGAATTTATCTAGTGATAGGAAAAATTAACAATTTTATTTGCCTAAGTTACAAAATAAAGTACATATTTGTAATTAGGCATGAATATTTGAATCTTACTTATTCTTACATCTATTATCTCAATCCAAATAGTGGAAATGTTAATTAAAATCCATTGCCCGCATAATATAATGGCTGCTATAACAAGATAATAATTAGTATTGAGAAACGTTAAATCCTTGCTACCATGTTCTCAAAGTTTGCATGGATGTTGGCTTCAATTTCCAGGATATTGTGCACTGTAGAGATCTGTCCAGTAGAGAACTATGCTGCGCATGCCCTAAGAAAAATTTCGATTAGCATGGAGAAAAATAAGGATAATATGACAATTGAGGTCAAGAATTACAAAAATGTGCAATATCTGGAATAAGAATCTAACCTTTGCTTATAATTTTGACTAGCTATTTTTGTACTTAAGCTACAAAATATTTACCTTGTCATGCGTCTATAAAAAATTATGTAATCCTAAATCACATTTCTCATGCTTCTGCAAGTTGTGTGTAGAAAGTAGGCTGCCGTTGAACTAATTGTCTTTTTTTTCTGCATGACATGTTCCTAATTGACTTATCTCATCACCACTCCATATAATTGAGGAAAATTTGGCTTCCAATAAATTTGGCCCCACTGATTGACATATATGCTGGATGTAGGTTTTGAGCAGTCATCAGTCATCAGTCATCAGTCATCACTTCATAATATAAAGCTTTTGACAATAGGATTACTACGTGCTGATAAGACTTTTCAGACTCTCAAATTGATAACATGGCCCTCAACCATGCAAAAATCTTAAATCATACTCAGAAGACCCACATATTATCAACTAAAAGTGAAGCATAAATGAAGGATCTTCAGCGCCACATTTTTTTTTAGATGCTATAGTTTATCAGTTTAGATCAATCTTAAGGAAATGGCTTTGACTAGCAGATGGTCAGACAATGACCAATTGGACCTCAACATATTTCCACAACTGTATCTGTTTCCATTTCATGGCTCTAGTTGTTCCTTTTCCATTTTATCTGCTATTCTTATCATCCAGATGTCATTTTCCACATAACAGCACGGCTCTGTAAGGTATGATCACCACCATTTTAACTTCAGCAGCAAGAAGAAAACTACTTAGTCTTTCTTGGGTCATATTTATGACCTTAGATTGGTGGGTGGAAGAACTTTTAAATTGTTTTTGCGTGAAATTTATTTGGCTGCGGTGAGAGTTTTATAGTATGACACCTGATAGTAGAACAGGCGAGAATTTTCCTTCATTATTATTTTAGAATCTTCAGTCTCAGCAGTCAATTACGACTATTATCAGAATTAGCTCAAAAAAAAAAAAAATCTTCAGAGATTTCACTTTGGAGATGAGTTAGACCTAAAAAAACTCTTAAGAAACACCTAAATACACCCAAAGAGATGAGTTAGACCAAGAAAACAATTCATCATTTAACCATTTATGCAAAGAATGATAATGTAAGAGGACAGGTTTCAAGTACAAAATATTGCTCGAAAGATGAGTAATAAAACATAGAGAATAAGCAAAGGTGCATCTAAAATTCAGAAGCTGAAACCGAAATTCTTTGTTCTCATTGATTGATTTTCTGTTCTTATCTCATAAACGGGGGACTCACATCGACCTCCTCTTTCCCAGTACTTTCGAGCATTATTAGTGTGGTAGTACCTGCGGGCCGTAGGTTCTTCGAACACCTGTGTCTGATAATGTGGGTAGCCAGGGGAATACAGCACCTGCTCAGATGGATTGAAGATTGGAAACTCTCTTCTGTGAGCTTTGTTTGCTCTTAAACAATTTTCTATCACGCCGCACTCTTCTCTGAATCTGTTTTGAACTTCTCTCAGTGTGCGCATCATCCTATCTGATTTGGCATGTTGTTCTGCGGGATAAAAGGCTCTATGTTTGTGGAAATTGCAGTGGTTCCCCGAAGGCATAAACTGGGACTTCTTGTAGCATTCCTTGCAGAAGTTCTTCCACCTCTCAGAGTTAAAGGATTTCCTTTTGGTTTTGTCAGAGAGACATGCATGTGCCTGCAAATCATTTTTTTTTTGTTTTCATTAGATCACAATGACAAACTGATTTGGAAATTGAAAGCCGCTCACTAGTTTAGTCCTCGACTCTTATGAACTCAAAGGACTTCAGAAGCATGAAACCAATACATCCTTCCAATAATTGGTAACTTATTGCTGCAAAACACCATTATGATGGTTATATATTTCAGATGGCGAGACTGCCATGTTTCAAGACTCATGGCTTTTTAACATCTTTTCCCTTGGAAAATGAGTTCTAAGGCCATTAAGGTCAGAATGTTAAGAACTGATTGATGTAAACTTAAAAATATTTATGAAAGGTGCCTGCACAAAGAGCTAGAAGCCCCCTCATCCTTTAACCCCAAACATCCGACAGAATACTCAACCAATAGTTTGTTATCAGATAAAGCTTTCACAGCTGCGTCAAGACGGCGGGAACCCACATTGCTGTGAGAATCCCAATCATTGCAGCCGCAACTTGACAGTAAATCGAATCAAGGGTTAGGGACTTCGGAGAATTCATTTTGAAAAACCCTAATACATAGGGATGACCTGCCCCCGAATCTTAGGGATATTCTACTCTCGAGAAAGAAAGGAATTGAGTTTGATAGAGATGTTATTAAAAATAATAATCATGACATGCTACGGGGGATCAACCAGCTTAGACATCCAGTCTTCCAAAACTTTTGAGTTCGTTTCAATCCAAATTTTTCTCGACCCGGAGGTCTGATAAAGATGGAAAATTCCCATCATTATAGACTTCGGCGGCAATTATCCTCATCTTCCTGTAGTAGTCCATCGGTTCAAAAGGACCATGTCAGCTTGCACCCTATCAATAACACAAACATTCTATGATCAATTGGCATTCATCTGAATCTGCTAGAGTAATTCAATGACAGTGCCTCTCAAACATTTTGAGTCCGACCAAGCTTGCATTGAAAGTTCAGCGACTTCCGCAAGGCTACCAACGGTCACCGCTCGAACCAGTTGGCAATTCAGCACTGGATCACAAGCCCGGTTTGGAGTCTCAAAAATATCCATAGCACAAATAAAATAGATCAGGGTCTTCTAACAACTAGGTATATGAAGCACAGATCGCAGACATAATTGGTAAGCAAAAGAAGGCATTGGTGAATGCAATCAAGGTTTCACCTCTTTCATGGAACTTTTACAGTTTTATGTGCCAATCCAACCAAAATCATCAACATCTCAATCAACTTCCCAATGACTAATACCCCAGGAATACAGAAAAGGATCAACATTCATATATACTTCCATAAAACGATAACAAAAAGAAGATATTTACCTCCGACACAAGTTTGAATGCAACATCAGCCCTGGGGTGCTTATTCTTGTCCGGATGAAGCTGCAATGCTGCAACAGATCTCAAAGTCCATGAACCCAAAACAATAAAACCCACCTACTAGCATCTGAAAATAAAAGCAACCCCATATGTTTTGGTTGCAGAATTGTCAATTTAGATTAGATTAGTTTTTGTTGTACCCAGTTGACGGTATCGCCTCCGGATGACATCTATCCCCACATCTTCATCAATCTACACCAAAATCCATCCGAGTAATTTATAGGGTCTCAATCTAAAACGATCAAAGTGAAAAGAAAAAGAAAGATCAAATGAATAAAAGATAGAACATACTCTAAGAACGAGGTACCAATCAATGAAGACCGGCTTACGAGAGGAGCGTCGACGGTGAGAGCATGAAGCAAAGATGGATGAGATGGAGCAGATCTCCCTGACTAGCTGTGATTTGTTCTCCAATTGCTCTTCCATTTGCCTTTCCATGGTGCTAACAATTAGATCCACTAAGATTTTTCTTTTGAATTGGACTAATAGTTTTTTTTTTTTTTTCTCTCTTCTCTATTTGGCTTTAGGATTGCTGTTATAGTGTAGTGACGACGGTTGTGTTGGGGTTTTAAAGGGGAAGAGAGCGGGGTTTGCGGGAGAGATTTTGAAAGATGGGCGAATTTGGTGGGAAAATAGGGGGAGGTAGAGACGTTACCGTTGGTCTGGACACGTGGCGCCCCTTCTGAGCCGGTTTCGGTGCTTCGGTTTTTCTTTTTCTTTTTCTTTTTTTTTTTTGGGTAGTTGCTGGTTTAAACACGCGTTGGTTCCTTTAATCTTGATATTTTCACACTTTTTTTTTTCCTCTGATGAGCTTTGACTTCTAAGATGATGATAGATTAATGAATCCAACAAAGGTTGTGAAGTATTAAATGGGAAATATTAATATGGGTCCTTTTCCATTTTTTAAATTTTGAAAGATGAAGCTAATACTGGTGATGGGCTGGGCTCTGGCTTAAACTACAGATACTTTTAGTTAGGTTTTAGGCCAATTTTTTTTAAAAAAATTGATTTTTTTTTATGTGCAAGTCCAACCTATGATCAGCTCTAGATGGAGTTCCCAAGTATGCATGCCTTTAACAGATATTGTTCCTTTATGATGAACTGTGAGTGGTGTGAGTAAGGTGGGTTGAAAAGGGATGTAGCATATCAATTTCATGCAAAAATTGCAAAGTTATCTTTTATATTGTATCTGTAAATGTATGTATGGGTAAAAATACTTTTATTTTACTATATTTGGGCCCTCCAAAAATCGTTTCAAGAAAATCGGCTTTCCCATCTCTAACATTATACTAAAAAGCCATGATACAGAGGAAAAAATTATGTTAGGAAGCCATTAGAAATATCACAATGTACTGGACTCTTCTTAATTAATTTTGAGAAATTTTTTTTGAAGCTATCCATATAGAGTCTCCACTCAGAGAGAAAAAATAATTTAGGAAGTAATTAGAAATATCACCACATTGTAAACTCTTCTTAATTATTTTAATAAAAAAATATTTTAGGAAGCCATTATGCACAGAAAAATTATTAGAAATATCACCATTCACTGTATTCTTCTTAATTATTTTATAAAAAAATATGAAAAAAATTATTTTAGGAATCCGTGTTAAATTTATTTAAATATGTTAGAAATATCACCATATAGAGGAACAAGATTCATCATGCTTAGGAGACTCTTCTTAATTATTTTAGGAAACACATGCTACGGAGGAAATATCACCATGCAACTTCTTAATTATTTTAGGGAATATTTTCCTCCATGTAGACGCTCTTCTTAATTATTTTAGGAAATACAAAAACTCTTACTAATTATTTTAGGAAATGCAAAAGCTCTACTTCATTATTTTTTTAGATGTGAAAACATCCTAAAAAAATTATGTGCAAGTCAGTGTCACAATGATCGAAACGTTTGAAAGGATCATTATTGCATTATTTCCATGATTCATGAGAGTTTTATTAGATCAATGGCTTAAGTAAATAGTCTTTTTATTTTTTCCTTCAATTTTTAATTTGTTTTTATAATGGGAATGGTTGAAGTGTTCTGAGTATAAATTGGAAGCATTTAAAGCCTGAAACTTGATTGCTACAATTGGGAGCGGGGCTTGATGTTTTTGTAAACTTAAGATAAGCTGATGTTTTGCCATAAGTACTATGTGACATACAAATAAAAATATATTATTGTTTGTTTTAAATTTATAGTTGTCATGCCATTGATGTTATGATTTGTGCAAGTTAAATTTTTAATTATTTAGCATGTGAAATAATATAGATATTTCATCTATTTTATTTAATTTTTGTAGTGGTAAATGACTTCAAATTGCCAGTAATTGTTGACAAATAAGTAGCACATTATCCAAGTAGGAACAAAAAAAGAGGAAACCTCATATACAATATAGAGATTTGAAACTATTGAAATGAGAAATTTAATCTTGTAAAGCAATAGTTATTAAGTAGATTGCACAACTAAGCCAAACCCAAAAACTAATGCCAATTTATGTGTGACACGATGCTTGAAATGTTAAAGTAAAACAAATTAGGGCAGGCTATTGGATGAATGTTATATGATATTTGATTCAACCCATTTATTGTTGCTTTGGCCTTTGGATGTCAAGCAGAAGAAAAAAGGATTTCTACATCACCCAAATATATGCAAACAAAATTTTCAAAGGTAGATAGCAAAATTAATGCAACATAGACCCATGAATGAGGGAAGGATGTTGGTTGGATATTATCCAATATTCGATTTAACAAACTTATGGTTACTATGGTCTTTGAATCGATAACCCAAAAAATGGTTCTAGATCATGACTATGGCTTTACAATTGTAGGACAATATTAGGCACGACATTTAAACTTCTCGGTGAATAAAACCTACAAACTCTACTGCTATGAGCTAAATCAATGTTGGTTAGATCATGGTTAAATTTTATGTGTCCTTGACTCAACTCATTAGGCCTGACAATGGACCAGATTGGTCCAACTAGCCTAAGAGCCTAACACACTACATGAGTCAAATCTATAAATTGACACCATGTTCAAGATCTATGTCTAGGTGTTACTTAGCTCTATGACAAGCATATAAGTTGCTAGCTGTTTATGTAGCAAATATCTTACATTTATTTATGTTAAACAATTATCTTTTCTATGAGTGCCGATATTTTTATTAATAAAATGTTGTAACCAAACTGATTAATAATTACTGCATACGTTCCACTTATAATTTATTTTGCTTTCCTTTTTTCAAAAAAAAATATTACATAAATTTATATTTAATTTTTCATTATCTCCCCACACATTGTGTGAGTATCATTCTTATTTGATATTAATAAATATAATAATATTATATATAATTCTAAAATAATATAATTATATAATTATAACATGAAGATATAAAAATATAATAATAATTATTATAGAAATATGATAGTAATTAATATAATATAGTTATCATCAATATTAGTAATTATCAAAAGGAATAATGTTGCAATTGTATGAATTGATGTTATATTAAAATATTAATTGTATTAAAATACAATACAAATATACTATAATAGTACATTATAATATATTAAGTTATTGCATATAACTATATTATATTGTTATATTATATCATATCATATAATATTACATTAATATAATATTATTTTGTTACATCACTATACTATATTATATTGTATTATGTTATATCATATCATATCATATTATTTTATATGATTATGTAATATCATGGGAGATAGACTTGCAAGTGAATCTCCACTCTGATCAAGCCAGGTCTAGATTGGATGTTAGGGGTCCTTGTTCATGATTCAAAATATTGGATGTTATCTACTACATCTAAATTGCTTACACATCAAGAATCATGTGATTTGGAGATCCCTAGCCTACGTGTCAGGTGGTCAAAAAAATATTTTTTTTTGTATTTGTTTACACCACATCCTAGCCCGTAGTAGAAGCCCAAAGATTGGTTGGATGATGGCCATATAGTAATGCTAGAAACTAAGTAATAGGGAGAGACTTGCTTTGATAATAAAAAATAGGATGGGCTTAATGACAAGCATGGAAACCACTAATTGGAGTTAAATGATGGATAAGACCATGTGTATTATGCCGCCATCAAGAACTTGAAGATTGGCCAAGATGGTGGCACATGCCCAAATTCGGGGTTAAATGATAGTAGTAGGTTGATTGATTCATGCAATACAGATTGAGCCATATCTAGAGGAATTTGGTCGAACTAGGCCAAGTGATTACTCGAGATGTAGGCCAAGTCTCACAGAGGTGAGAGACATAAGCTGATTATGCTTATGACCTATTTGCAAGAGTGCATGTAAAGGCCGATTAGGTTATGCGGCTTGCACGGCTCAAGCCATCTGCCTAGTTTACGGTGAAGATTTGGAAATAGAATGTGGGATGGTTATTGAAAGAACAAGAGGTGGAAGTGGGATGAACGATTAGAACCGACTTCAACAATTTTTAGGAGAATATGGAAGGAAGGATAGTAACCGGAAAAAACAAGTGTCTGCTAAGGATGGATAAGTATTTGATAGTTAGTGAAGAGCTATATAAATATAAATTGTGACTTGAAGAAGAGGCCCATTGCCGATCGAATACCAAAAGTTCTATTTTGTCCTTTCATTTATCATTTGCTATCTTTATTTATCTTTAGTCTTTAGCTTTATATATGTAGTTTTGTAGTTAGTGCTCTCTTGCTTGAGAAGGCAACTCCCCAATAGTGAAAGTCTTAGAAGGTCAAGGTAATAGAACTCACTTCTATCTATTCTTTTCGGGTCAGATACTAGGGACATGCCTGCGCATCGATTCCAACTTGTTCTCCTTTCTACCCCATCCTAGGAGGAAAAAAGGAGCAACAATGTTATTTAAACTATCTAATTCTCTTGATTGCTTGATAAATGGGCTAGATCTCAACACTGAATGTTGTCAGCCCGATTTGCCAATGGGTAGGCCAAATATTGAAGAGGTGGAACTCTATGTGAAAAATTGTCTCATTTGCTAGCAAGATAAGGTGGGGGTCACTCAAGCTTGAGTTGGGTGCTGGAATCACTTGCTGCTCCCAAGCGATTGTGGAAAAGCATCAGCATGGACTTCATCGTTGCCCTACCTAAATTTGAAGGGTATGGATCGATTATCGTAGTGGTCGCTGATCGGTTCTCCAAATATGCTATATTCATCTCTACCCCTCAGGATAGTTCAGTGAAGGAGATGGCCCGATTGTTCTTGCAGGATGTGGTGAAGTGCTTGGGGTTGCCACAGTTGATCATCAATGATCGTGATTCGTGGTTCATCGAGCATTTCTGGATGGAGCTATTTAAATTGATGGGCTCGACACTATACTGCTCCACTAGTTTCCACATTCAAACTGATAGGCGAACCGAAAGGGTTAATTCTCTATTAGATCTATACTTGAGGTACTTCGTGACTGCAAATCAAAAGGATTGGACTAAGTTGCTTGGCTCAATTCTCCTACAACCTACACTAGAGCGAGATGACAAATTGGAGCCCATTTGACGTAGCTACTAGATAATAACTACCCACATCCCACACCCCAGTGGATAGCTTCACACAACTTTTAAAGTGGCAAAATCTTGGCACAAGCAAGTAGATGTGACATGCTGCTATCTCAATAAGGCTACTAGGAGGATGAAGTAGGCGGATATGAAAAGTAAGCTGCTAGAATTGAAAGTGAGGGACTTAGCTACTAGATAATAACTACCCACATCCCACACCCCAGTGGATAGCTTCACACAACTTTTAAAGTGGCAAAATCTTGGCACAAGCAAGTAGATGTGACATGCTGCTATCTCAATAAGGCTACTAGGAGGATGAAGTAGGCGGATATGAAAAGTAAGCTGCTAGAATTGAAAGTGAGGGACTTAGTGATGGTGAAAATATTGCCTTCATAACACAAGGCGACTTGCAAGTTACACAATAGCTTTATTCATCGTTATAAAGGACCATCCCCCATTCTAAGGAAGGTGGGCAAGGTGGCCTATAAGTGATAGTCAACTTTAAAGACCACGCAATAGCACATATCTAATAGGATAGTGATTACGGGTATCGATCCACAGGGATTGGGGTATAGTTGTTTTCTTAAAAATAAAAATATTTAAAAGGATGAATTTGTGAAGACTATTAAACTAAGCAATCTAATAAAAGAAAATGCAATTAAAAGGATATCAGTTTGGGAGAACCTAGGGCAAGGAATTCACCACTAACATCGGAACAAGGGTTATTTATATTTTATTTCGTTCTTGGATTAACATGCAAATTGGCTACAAGCCTAATAAGCATTTAAATAAAAATTCACAAAAGTAATTTGGGCATAATCCATCTTCAGTAGGCATGAAATGTCTACCCTAATCTAAGGTGGCAGCACATCGCATCTTTCCTAAGCATGGACTATCTTATATTTACTTAGTGATCATGAAGAGCAGTTGTACGAACATCATACTTAAAATCACATAAATTAAATATGATTCAAAAGAAGATATCCATTAAAAACAATAAGTTCATACAACCCCAAGAATATAAAATAAAATATAAAACCCGTGTCTCTTTGTTAGGGCTGCATCCAGCCCTAGAGAGGAGATCAGCCTTCCATGGAGTCGTGGGCGATAGCAGCAGCGATGTAGATGGTCTTCATCATGACTGGGTTCTCCCTCTTTTCGCCCGTCGGCTTCATCTTCCTCTTGATCATTTTCTTATTTTTTTTTCTTTTGGGAAGTCATTCCCAAAAAGACCCAAAGTATTCTCTCCCTCCTCTGTTTCCTGTGGGACTTCCACCCGAGAAAAGATGATCCGAAGAAGAGAAGACTCCTCCTTTTATAGCTTTCACCAGCCCCCTCTCCTCTCTCCTTCTTTCTTCTGTGGCTGATCCGAATAGAGGATAAGCTCGTGGAGACCTTATCTCTTCCGTGGATAAGGGAGACTGTTCCGTGATCCCTCGCTCAGTTGGATGCTCTCGGAGATGAAGATAAGGTGCTGTTCCGCGAATACTGGGAAGCTTATCCGTGGACTGATGGGAAGACTCCACCTCTGTTCCGCTGAAGCAGGGGAGTTTGGATTCGGTTGGGATGAAGGCTGGCTTGCGGACGTTGGAAATCTCGTGTGGTTGCTGGTTCTTATCCGGAAGATGGCTGGGAGATGATCCTTGGGATTCGGCAGCTCGGGCGTCTGATAAAAATCAGGAGATAGGATAAGGATGAGGTCACAACGGGATGAAGCTTGGAGTTGGTTCTGTGATGAAGAAATGATGGGAAGATGACACGGACGGGAGAAGATATGGCTTTCGGCTGGGAACATGTCCATTTGGCTGATGGTTGATCCGTGGGATAAGGAGGATATGGCTCACGGGTGAGGATGAATCACAGCGGGATGAAGGGTGGATTCTCTTGGATGCAGGGGATAATCTGGATGCCATGAAGCTCGGGATGAACTCGGATCAAGCTTGGGAGCGGATTACGCTGATGGTTGGTTCCGAAACAGGGGAAGAGCACGTGAAGCTTGGGAGGATGAAGTCGGAATGGTTGAATGCTGTTGTGTTCTGTTTCCGTGAAGTTTGGGAAGAAGAATCGGAAGCATGGGAGATGAAGATGAGTTGGTTGTTGAGATGCTTGGACGTGGGCGTTTGAGAGATGCTGAATGGATGCTTGGAACTTGGGATTTGGTGGGAGGTGGAAGATGATATGCGATTAGCCAGGACAAGCATGAACTGAGAGGATCTCGGCTGGGAAATAATCCAGATGAAGACGTGGCTTTGGTTGTTTCATGGGGTTCGGATAAGGAAATCATCCTTGGGTCTCGGCTCTGTTCCGGTTGTGGAGAATGTGATCTGGAACGCTGGGATGTTTGGTAGATTAAGCCGGAAGATAAGATGGAGGAGTTGGATTCAGAAGTTGGGAGGAAAGGCTGATCTGTGGGATATTAGAAGGATAGATTCATCCGTGGATGGAGTCAATTCTAAACGGGAGAGGGAGAAACGAGGAGTGCTATGTTAGCTGGACATAGGGGATGAGGATGAAGTTTCGGATGGAGAAGGATGCGGACGCGAGATGAACTCGGGACGTTGGGAAAACTGGACTCTATTTTGAAGCTTAAAACAGGGGAGGAAAGGGATGACGTGGAAGCTTGTTCTCTAAGCACTTAAAGGGTGACGTGGACATGGATTCAGCTGCAAACGTGACCTGCACACATTAGTTCAGACATCATCCCAATTAGTTCGACTCGATCTGCACACATTAATTTTGACCAGTAAATAAATAAGTAAAACACTAATTATCTTTAATTTATTAAAATGCAATGATGAAGGTAACACATTTTTTTTTTAGTTAAATATTCAAAATATGTAAATTAAAATAATGATAAGTGCTATGAATAAGATATTAATATATGCATTATTTAGCACTTATCACACCCCCCAACCTACATTTTGCTAGTCCTCGAGCAAAATACAAAAAACTAACTCACTTTCGCAGGAATCGCGATTGCATTTACCGTATGCAATAAGGCTTTAAACCCCTAGGTGGCCCTAGTGGACGAGTTTTGTCTCGTGAGGGTTTCCAGCTCAGATACCCACAAACTGTTGTCTAAAGAATTTATTTTATTTTTGATGACCCAAAGATTGATTTAAAGATTGATTTTGATGATCACAAAACCTTGAAGTATAAATACTAACGTTTGTGTTGCAAGGAGAAAGATAGTTATTTTGCAAGGAATATAGCAAGTTGGAAGAACACAAGAAGGCCTCCAAAGCTCTCAAGAAAAGTTGGAAGAAAGCTACAATTTATTGACCCAAGTTTCAAGTTCAAAGGACTCAAGTTGGAAGAGCAAATTCAAAGGAAAATCCAAAAGAATAGTCCTCGAGTCGACTCCTGGATAGTACGAGTCGACTCCAGGGAGTAACAAGGCAGAAACACAGAGAAGCTATTTTGGACCCTGAGAGCCGAGTCGACTTCTGAGGAACTCGAGTCGACTCCAATGGTTGGCAGGTCGACTCCAAATGAAGCGAGAGTCGACTCTCAGAGAAATACAAGGCAAAAAGTCAGAGAGCCAATTTCAGACACTGAGAGCCGAGTCGACTCCCGCAAAGTCCGAGTCGACTCCAAGACAGCGCAACCCCAAAGACAGAAGATGGTATTTTCGTCTCTGAGAGGCGAGTCGACTCCAAGACAGTTCGAGTCGACTCCAAGGCAGCGCGACCCCAAAATACAGAGGATCAGTTTTCGGGCTCTGAGAGTCGAGTCGACTCCAAGAGAATCCGAGTCGACTCGAGGAAGAAAATCAGAAAATATGTCCTCTGGATTCCTGAGAATGAGCCGACCCCTAAGTGCCCGAGTCGTCTCCAGCTATTGGCGAGTCGACTCCAGTTTGGTCCGAGTCGACTCTAGGACAAAGCGAGCACATTAATTCAAATTTGGAACAGTGGCCGAGTCGTCTCCAGTCAAGCACGAGTCGACTCCTGCGACAGGCGAGTCGACTCCAGATCGCGCGAGTCGACTCCGATTCCAACGGAAATATTATCAGGAGGTACAGACTGTGTCCAACGGCTCTATTTTTGTCTCTAACGGCTAGATTCTTGTTTCCACGCCATCTAAAGCTATAAAATCAAGAGGAGAGCTAGGGAAGAAGGTATGGAAGTGGGAGAGAACATTTAGAGAAAAGATTTCAAAGAGATTACACGGAAAATCTCCCATAAGCACAAAAGGGCCATTCAAAGTAAAATAGAGAGAAGAAGAGCATCCAAGTGAATCCCAAAGCTTCCTCTCCATCCGTGTGCTGCCTCAATCATCCTCTACCTCGTGCCAAATCAGAAGAGGGTCAAGTAAAGAAGAAGCCGAGTTCCTTCATCTTCAAAATTCGTTTGAGAGCTTCTCTTTACTCCATTTGTTTATATTGGATATATTTGCTTAGTTAAAAAGCTTGTACTTGCTTTAAATTCTTAGTCTAATATCTTGTAACTTGATTCAATCAAGGGATTGAATCAAGAGGTTAAGGTTTGTTGGTGAGCCAAAGGAAAACCAACGGTGTTAAGGTTTGTTGGTGAGCCAAAGGGAAAACCAACGTTGTAAGGTTGTGGTTGGTGAGCCTTTGGGAAAAACCAACTGGGTTGATTGTGAACCCGGAAAATAATCGTTGTAAGGTTGTGGTTGGTGAGCCTTTGGAAAAACCAACTGGGTTGGATTGTGAGCCCGTGAAAACAATCGGTAGGTTCTAGTCGGTGAGCCTGTGAAAAC